>NC_083461.1:38748460-38760960 GCF_030014155.1 Tachysurus vachellii | reverse complement strand
AGCATTGAAAAAAAAACCTTCCAGAATAATTGGCACCCTTAATGATAACGAGCAAAATCCCATAAACGTAGAAAAATGACAGGGAAAAAACTACTGAGAATAATTTTAGCAAAGATGCTACACGTAATTCCAGTGAAATTCTAATCACCTGAGTTTTTTTATTATAATTTACCAACACAACTGAGGTAAATGTTGATATTCCTGACATTTATTTCTCACTTTTATCTGTCACTGTGCCTCTCCGGTATGTGTACAAAAGGAGATAAGGCTTAAAAGCTCGCTAGATCAGTTGTTATCCTTTTGCTAGTTTGTGCTTCTCACTTTATTCTCATTAGCAGTGATTATTTTCCTATTTTTAAAGTATAAATGTACCTGAATGCTAAACAAGCTTGGACGAAGGGGATTTTTTATGTTTAATACACTGCTTTTTCATTCAATTTCCCTTTAGAGGCTCATGCTAAGTGTAATTCCTAATATTTCTGTCTCACTCATACAATCTCCATTGTGTGTTTTAAAGGTGCGGTGCACGTTGTTTGAAAGCCAATGTTGACATTTGAAATAACCAAAACAAACACACCCCTAACCCAAATGGGTGTCACCCCTGTTTTGATAGCTCCGCCCCACACATACATACATAACCAAGGCCACTATTATGACTGAACCTGCTGGGGTGGCTGGCCGAGGGGATATTTTTATCAATAAATGAACAAAATGAGTAATACTATGGTAATACAAATGTGTTTGTGTAGTACTGTGTGTTGTAGCGTGAAAGGTTTAACTCCATTTCACGCAGAAGACGACGTTCAACACCTAGAACCCGAGGCAGATCCGCCATGTCAATGTTTCAATCGCTTTATGCTAATGTCACACATGTGCACTGAACACTCTCTCTGCATATTGCATATTGACAAGACACGCCCCTTTCTGCTCATTGGCTACACGTTTGTTTTGTTTGTCGGCCTGACTCAGTTTTCTGAAGCGTTTTTCAAACATCGTGCACCCCAACTTTAAAGAAGCTGATAGTTAAAAGCTAGCTAGATCACATGTCAGCTTTAACTAGCTTATTCTAGGCATCTGCTTTTCAATATTCTCACAACTGACAGCTTTAAAACTGAAAAGCTTTAAAAAATGTTGGTTTTACTTTGAAACTTTTTTTTTAAAGCCAATCATTTTAAGCCTGTACTTGCTGAAATTGTCTGCATTAAACCAGCCGCTGAAGTGAAATCAATCCACAGTTCAGCCTTAGTTTGTCAGCCGAGTCTAAAAACGAAGCGCTGGATGTTAGAGGAACGCTCTGAACAAGACTGAGGTAATGAGGTAAAGTTCGAGAGTGTGTCAGACTGTCAGAGACGGGAATGCGTGGGTGTGTTTTTTATTTTATTTTTTTTTAGTTTTAATAACGCCAGCTGTGTGTTTTAAGCCGTTTGCTCTGACAGTCGGGATCCGCTTGAGCAGGAGCAAGTGTGAAGCTTCATCTGCTTTTCTGTCTCACTTCTATTCACATTAACTGGGACAATAATTTGGGGGAGAACAGGGTAAGAAGGAAGAGCATGAAATGAGAGGGAAAGACAGGTATTAGAGGAGAAATGCGCTCATGAGAGAGAGAGAGAGAGAGAGAGAGAGAGAGAGAGAGAGAGAGAGCAAGAGAGAGACAGTGAGAGTGAGAGCAAAAGAGAGAGAGAGAGAGAGAGAGAGTGAGAGCAAGAGAGAGACAGTGAGAGTGAGAGCAAGAGAGAGAGAGTGAGAGAGAGAGAGAGAGAGAGAGAGAGAGAGTAAGAGCAAGAGAAAGAGCAAGAGAGAGAGAGAGAGAGAGAGTGAGAGCAAGAGAGAGAGAGAGAGAGAGAGAGAGAGAGAGAGAGAGAGAAAGAGAGCAAGAGAGAGAGAGAGGGAGCAAGAGAGAGAGAGAGTGAGAGAGAGAGTGAGAGAGAGCGAGGGAGCAAGAGAGAGAGAGAGAGGGAGAGTGAGAGCAAGAGAGAGAGAGAGAGAGAGAGAGAGAGAGAGAGAGAGAGTGAGATCAAGAGAGAGAGAGAGCAAGAGAGAAAGAGAGCAAGAGAGAGAGAGTGAGAGAGAGAGAGGGAGCAAGAGAGTGAGAGAGAGTGAGAGAGAGAGTGAGAGAGGGAGCAAGAGAGAGAGAGAGTGAGAGCGAGAGAGAGAGAGCGAGAGAGAGAGAGTGAGAGAGAGTGAGAGCAAGAGAGAGAGAGAACAAGAGAGAGAGAAAGAGAGAGAGAGTGAGAGCAAGAGAGAGAGTGAGAGCAAGAGAGAGAGAGAGAGAGAGAGAGAGAGAGAGAGAGAGAGAGAGAGAGAGAGAGAGAGAGAGAGAGGGAGTGAGAGCAAGAGAGAAAGAGAGAGAGAGGGAGCAAGAGAGTGAGAGAGAGAGAGGGAGCAAGAGAGTGAGAGAGAGTGTGAGAGAGAGAGAGTGAGAGCAAGAGAGAAAGAGAGAGAGAGGGAGCAAGAGAGTGAGAGAGAGAGAGGGAGCAAGAGAGTGAGAGAGAGTGTGAGAGAGAGAAGGAGCAAGAGAGAGAGAGAAAGAGAGAGAGAGCAAGTGTACGTGATATGACAGGTTATAGTGACAAATACAGATGAATGGCTATGAATGAATGTTCCTTCGGTGGTGCGCGTGGTGCTTGCTATGTTTCTTTAATTCCGCATTCATAACTTTAGTGTTTACGTGCCATTAATTCCAAATAATTAGACACACAAAGCATTGAAGAAATTCAGATGTAGGGAGTTTTAAAAGGCGAAGCAGAGACAAAGTCAGTATCGCGTGATAATCTGCACGCCTACAAGCAACAACAGCATCAGCGTCTGCGACGTGGGACACACAGGGTACACCAATCAAATGTCAACACACCATGATCGGATTGTCAGGTTTGGTTCAATTGCCATGTGTGAGCGGATGGGGGTGTTTGTGTGTGGGGGGGGGATGAACAGTGAATCCTACAGGGGATACATACATGATTTGACTTGACAAGAGAGAATATGGCACTCAGTGTAGTGCAATTCAGGCGAAAACATTTTCACAGAACGTTGCAGGGAAATGCAAAGATAAAATGTACGTTTCTGATTTTTTGTTTTTTTTTTTGCCTTCACCCATTTTTATCAAATTATGAAATAATAGAAAATATATATCTTAGTGTCTTAGTGGTTAGCACGTTCTCCTCACACCTCCAGGGTCGGGGTTCGATTCCCGCCTCCACCTCGTGTGTGTGGAGTTTGCATGTTCTCCCCGTGCCTCGGGGGTTTCCTCCGGGTACTCCGGTTTCCTCCCCCGGTCCAAAGACATGCATGATAGGTTGATTGGCATCTCTGGAAAATTGTCTGTAGTGTGTGGTTGCGTGAGTGAATGAGAGTATGTGTGTGTGCGCCCTGTGATAGGTTGGCACTCCGTCCAGGGTGTATCCTGCCTTGATGCCCGATGACGCCTGAGATAGGCACAGGCTCCCCGTGACCCGAGGTAGTTCGGATAAGCGGTAGAAGATGAATGAATTGTAATGTACTGAGAATTACATCTCTGATATGATCCCAATCCAAGGAATTCAATAATCTCAGACAGAAAGTCTGTTTATGTTTTGTTTCTAGTTCTTGTGATTTTTTTTCAACTGTCTGTTTTTCATTTTTTTGTTAATAAATCATGTTTCCCCGAATTTGGGTCGGGTTTTTATCTTTGCTTTGACAACTACCGTTTGTGACAGAAGGACTCCACCACTTACAGACCCAGGAGAATAAAGCCAAACATGCACATGACCTGGTGGCTTGTGGAGGACTTTTTCTCTGGAATTTGTTCTTCTGTCCTGTTTTTTGTTTTTATTCAGTGAATGTGACCTCACCTTGCTTCTGTTCCTGTGGGGATGTCGCTCCACTCCCTGGTTTTCCGTGGGGGACGCCGCCTCACTTCTTGCCTGCAGGGGAGGCCATGGACCGGATTGGTTTGTTTGTTTGGCTCATGTTGAGACACGGCCGAGTGGGCCTTTGCTGAGGATGCTACCCACCCTGTCCTTCTGAGTATTCCTCTACCCAGCTGGGCTGAGGGCGTCGCTTAGCCAGTTTGGCTCAATTCTGGACTTTGGACTTCTGCTTGGCTGAGGATGTTTCGCTCCTTCTTGGTTCTCGCCGGGATCAGGATTGTTTGGACATTCTCATCATGTCTATTAATTTCCTCCACATTGTATCCTCGAGACTCCTCATCTATTCTTTGTCTGTGTTGGTTTATGTAACCTGTTTGTTTTACTTTCTCGTGTTTCTAGTTCTCGTGATTTTTTCCCCTGTATACGTTTTTTGTTTTTTCTTAAAGGTGCCCTTCCACACAAAAGCGTTTTTACTTGTATTTTTTTATATGTGTTCGGTCCATATGTGTTTGTGTCGTGTCGTGAATGTGAAAACGAACTGTTACCTCCCCGGTCAGTTCTGGCCACTTAAAAGAAATAAGGGGAGAAATCAGGTCAGTTGGAAAAGCTGCTCAGTCTGACGTCAGAGTGACTGAGCTCATTACTATTCATGAGCTCTCCCACTTGAGACCACGCCCCCAGAATTCGTGTAGCTCAGTGAGTTTCCTATACAGCAAGGATGGCTGAACGTCAACGGGCTTGTGAAGAAGCCGTTCTGCCGCAATTCAAGGTGATTGTAAACAAATTTCCTCTAGCCTAGGCTACTTATTGTGTGGGTGAATGAATAGTCATGCTCTCATATCCTAGCGCTTAGCCAATTGGAGCCAAGCAGCATGGCTCATTTGAATATTCATGAGAACTGGCGCAAATCGAGCTGAGTCTTCCTGCAGGCTTTCTATACCACACTAGAATGGCTTGAAACAAGGTAACCAAGGCATTATTTCCACAAACAAATGTTACAGAGTCCATGATAAACTAGATAGACATTACCACAAAAGTAATGAAATACGTGTGGCAGGGCATCTTTAATAAAACGTGTTTTTTTTTATCCCCGCAATTGGGTCTTCTCTGCGGCCACTGTCGTTTTCTGACATATTGAGTGACTTAACCAGGTCGGCTTTAAGTGGACCCTCAGCTGTTTCATGCAGGAAAAAAAAGATATGAAAATGATATTATTCTCTATCACTGTGTCCTACCCCCAGCATTTAAGCAGATTACAGCTGAGCCCATCTGCTTTCTAGTTAAAGACAAAAATAAAAAGACAAAAACAAACAGCATCGACAAATCAGACACGACAATACATGTAAAATGTCCGGATCTGTTAAAGCTTTCCGATTAGCTCATAGTTTTTGTGGGTGTTGTCTGTCTAGATGACACTGAATGAAGCTGGATGTGTGTGGTGTGTGTGTGTGTGTGTGTGTGTGTGTGTGTGTGTGTGTGTGTGTGTGTGTGTGTGTGTGTGTGTGAGCGTGTGGTTACACCATCAACTTCCTCAATTACAGCATCAACTTCCTTAATTACAGCATCAACTTCCCTAGTTACATCAACTTCCTTAGATACCTCATCAACTCCATAGTTACAGCATCAACTTCCTAAGTTACACCAGCTTCCATAGTTACAGCATCAACTTCCTTAGATACCCCATCAACTCCATAGTTACAGCATCAACTTCCTAAGTTACACCAGCTTCCATAGTTACAGCATCAACTTCCTTAGATACCCCATCAACTCCATAGTTACAGCATCAACTTCCTAAGTTACACCAGCTTCCATAGTTACAGCATCAACTTCCTAAGTTACACCAGCTTCCATAGTTACAGCATCAACTTCCTTAGATACCCCATCAACTCCATAGTTACAGCATCAACTTCCTAAGTTACACCAGCTTCCATAGTTACAGCATCAACTTCATTACTGTAGATACCCCATCAACTCCATAGTTACAGCATCAACTTCCTAAGTTACACCAGCTTCCATAGTTACAGCATCAACTTCCTTAGATACCCCATCAACTCCATAGTTACAGCATCAACTTCCTAAGTTACACCAGCTTCCATAGTTACAGCATCAACTTCATTACTGTAGATACCCCATCAACTCCATAGTTACAGCATCAACTTCCTAAGTTACACCAGCTTCCATAGTTACACCATCAACTTCCTTAGTTACACCAACTTACATACTGTAGTTACACTATGAACTACTTAGCTGCATATCAGCCTGTGTCATGTAGCATAGCCCTAAGCACCACGAATGACTTCAATCCTTTTCCTCATGAATCATGCGACTGTCCCTCAACAAAACAACGAGTGTGAACCTCAACGCCCTTTATGACTCATGTGCATTCCCCATGTGGATGCAAGATCCTGCCCCCAGTCTATTTCTATCCAACATACATGTACCATGTCAAGCAGCAGTGTGTAATCAATGTGAAGGATTTGATGTAGTTATACTTTAGTGTGTATTACAGAGCTGTGTGACGTCAACTTGTTTTATTTTATTTTTTCTTAAACAATAATGACGTTATTCTTGTAATATTAGGAGAACCTCAGTAGCAAGAAACTCCAGCACTAACCTCATCATTAGGCTTTTTCTTCTAGCTGTAGCATTGCAGATTCCCAAGCATTACAATTCCTTCTTAATTAAAAACAGGAAATCATCATTTTATTTGTTTAAAGTTACCTTAACAAAAGAACATAGCTTGGTATGTTCTGAAAAATAAAAAGATTACAGCTTCTAGCGCTGCTTCCACCGAAGCGAATATGAAATCCCTCGCGTACCTCGCTGATTATTCCCCATGCTATTCACTTAACAGCATTGTAATTATACAGTTATTGCTCTTTAGCCTTCTGCCTTATGAAAGCACAATAGAAATAATGATCATTTTTTTCTCTCAAAGGCGTACAAAATAATCTACAATCTATTTGATCTTTTTATTCAATTATTTCTTAATAAAGTTTAAGAATGTTTAAACTGTTACCTTGAATTACCGGTGAATTTTAAAAGCTTATTTGTGGTTAAAAAAAAAAATCTTTTCTGCAAATACAGAATGAATAGATTTGACCTTCAGCCTCAGAACTCCTTCATGCTACAGTAACCGACGTTATTATGCTTTCGGCCTGAAGCAATACATCAAGGATCGGGGGTTTTACGGGATGGACACACATATATATATATATATATATATATATATATATATATATATATATATATATATATATATATATATATATATATATGAGATTGGCAGGTAAAATGTCCCCTTTCACCTAAAATGGAAACCCTTCCAAGGCCAATCAAGGCACAATCTCCCCACATGGACTGTAAACATCCATGGCCAATTGGGAATGATTACAGGAGTATAATTTGTTTGATTGACAGACACAATGGTCTGGGCAATAAACACCCAGAGACAGTACCTTATAACAGAAGAGCATTATAACATTTGTTTCCATATTAACCCTGGAGTGTAAGTGGTCAGTAATTCTATCTATTTTTCTTTATTACTGGTTGTCATGATCCATGTCACATGGCCGATCCTGTTTCATCTACTAGATGAAAGCTAATAAGGCTAAAAACAAAAGAGCATGCTAACCTCATACAAGCTAGCAATGCTGTGAAGAAACGGGATGCACTTATTTCCAGGGATTTCAGAAGAGCGTAACAAATATTACATCATCGGGTAGGCGTGGCCTATTTGATAATCTAACCCTATCCCTGACCGTACTTTTTGGTTGTTTATTTGTTTTTGAAAAAAGCTTAACTGTAAGATAATAAAGCATAATAGATATAAAATATAAAATCTACCTGTAGGACTGTTTTGTCCTTCATTATCCATCGTAGGTTTGCTCTTTTTATTTTTGAAAGAGGCCATTTTTCCAAGAACTCCAGAAACACGCCCACTTTACATCGTGTTAACAAAACCCCTGGAATGTAGTGAATGCCGTGAAGAAACTCAAAAGGTCAGAAGGAGAAAATAAGGAGTAATAATTTTGTATTTGAGCTGCTCTAAGGTGTCTAATCGTACTGATAAATTGTTCAAGCAGAGGGGAAAGTGGAGTGTGCATCAGGTTATTACACAATTCACTTGTGGCGTCCGTTATGGCAGCAAATGTTCTTTCGTGTTCCAAACAGAACTGAAGGTATAAAGGAAACCAGGACAAAAGGGTGCACACGTGAGAACCGTAGCACCGCGGCAGGCCGTAGCACCTCATTCTGAATCTCAGCGCACAAACGGAAAGACGTAATAAACTTCCTTTAATTACTGGCCTGATTCGAAAGCTGCCACATGACATTAACAGCCTGGCTGAATCAGATAGGGCTCTAAGAGAGAAAGCTGAACAGCTGAAAACAGAAGAGTTATCCATTTCCTCATTTCCTTTAGATGCAAAGTGGTTCTCTAAGGGGCTTTTTACACCTGGTCACTTGATGCGTTTTCTGTGATCCGATATCTATGGTACCGATGGTAAAAAGACCAGGTCTAAATGCCCTCCGAAACGTTTTGGAGACGGATATAAATCCGATGGTTCAAACCACTTCAGGAGGTGGTCTGGGACGCGTTTCAGATGAAACTGGACAGGTGTAAATGAATGTGGTTGTTCAAGCCACATACATCAGCGCTATACTCCTCCCAAACAGAAGTACGTTACTCGCAGGTGACTCACGAGTCGTGCATCGCGCCAGAAACAAATAACACGGACGACACGCAGGCACTTATTGCTCTTTGGAGCAATGAAAGCGTCCAACAAAAGCTTTGTAAAACAAAAGTATATTTAAGTACATACACCAAAGCATGTTCCGTTTCAATTACCCCTGAAATGAGATAAAATATATTAGCATTTTGTGCGGGAGTAGAAAGATCGGATCGATATCCGATTCGCCGAGACGCGTTTATGTGGCCTAATGTAAATGGAACAGTTTTAACAAATCAGATAGCTATCGGATCAGAGACAACACGTGAAGTGACCAGGTGTAAAAAGGCCCTATTAGTTAGAAAGGTCCTATAACAAGTAACCTGTGAAAGATTCTAGATATTAAATATCAGGAAAAGAAGTAGAAATCCATTGTGTCACATTCCACAACTTTGAATCCCGCTAAAACACAATTAAGGTTAAAACCCGGTCACCTTCACACTCTCTTGCAGCGTTCTGACGGTTCCTGTTGGTACCGTTGTTTTGGTTTGATGTTCAGTGATTAATACTAGCTGTGTTTCATGTTTTTCCAGTGGGATAGATGGGACTCAGCATGAAATCCTTTTGTAAAACCATCAGAAGGATCTAGAATAAGCAATACGGCAAATTGTCTTTATGTTTTGTGAAAGTGAAAAAAAACAAAAATCTTTTCTATTTTCAAATGATGTTAAAATGAAAACATACTGTGAACGGTCCTGATTAATTACGATCTAAGAGACGTTACTGTTTCTAGATACATGGATTCAAAGCTAAATATTGTGAAACCCCATTCGAACACCAAAAAAAAACCACATGGGCACGTTAATTTTTTAATATCAGCACTAAATAGTAAACAGGAAGAATTCAAAATCACTAAGTCAGAATCTTTGAGGGGTGCACGGTGGCTTAGTGGTTAGCACGTTCGCCTCACACCTCCAGGGTCGGGGTTCGATTCACGCCTCCGCCTTGTGTGTGTGGAGTTTGCATGTTCTCCCCGTGCCTCGGGGGTTTCCTCCGGGTACTCCGGTTTCCTCCCCCGGTCCAAAGACATGCATGGTAGGTTGATTGGCATCTCTGGATAATTGTCCGTAGTGTGTGAGTGTGTGAGTGAATGAGAGTGTGTGTGTGTGTGTGTGTGCCCTGCGATGGGTTGGCACTCCGTCCAGGGTGTATCCTGCCTTGATGCCCGATGATGCCTGAGATAGGCACAGGCTCCCCGTGACCCGAGGTAGTTCGGGTCTACCTCGGTAGAAGATGAGTGAAGCGGTAGAAGATGAGTGAGAGAGTGAGAGAGAATTTTTGAGTTCCCATAACACGACGTAACAAGTCCTATAGATTTTAAAGGTGACCTGTGAATGAAGACTTGTTTGATTGGTTTTTCTAACAAAGGCTTAACATCAAAAGTAAATCTCCTGAATCCCACAGGACAAACCTGTGTCCCACTTTAAATTCCATTGAAAGAAAAACATCAGATATGTCTTAGATTCAAGGCTAAACACCGTGAATCCCATTGGAAAAGCATCAAACGTCTGGATTCAAAGCTGCACGCCGTGAATCCCACCGGAAACACATCAAACAAGTCCAGAATTAGTCACAGGTCACCTTTTTAACCATTACGTCACGTTTTTATATCAACAGAAAACAGGAAATAACTTTACTAAACATTCCAGAGACTCTAGTATGCGATAGAAACATGTTCGGTTCTCATTTCCTGATGTCTGAACGACCTGACAGACGTCAAAAACAACAAAGATTCAAAGCTAAATATCCTGAATGCAATTGGAAAACGGTGTGTCCCATTTTTGTATTCCACTGGGATACAAACAAATGTGCCAAGGATTCAAAGATAAATACCCCGAACGCCATTGGCGAAGGATCCAAGATGTCTGGAATTACTTACAGGTCAGCAGGTAAACAATTACATTTTAAAATCAGCTTTTAAAAGCAGAATCGGGGAGGAACGCTGCACCCCAATCTGTAGCAAAGAGCAAATATCACCTACAGTGCTGTAAGATGCGTGGATGGATAAGGTCAAACAGATAGCGCTACGGCTCAGCAGGAGGTCATCCACCACCTTCCATTACTTAAGCTGTGTAAAATGTGCAGTTTCTGTAAATCATGTGCCATTCAGAAGACAGCAGACTGTCTGACAATCACTGAGGAATAGGGTTGGGAACCGAGAACCGGTTCTTATTCAGAACCGGTTCTGTTTTTTAACAGGAACCGGAACCGTGCGGAATTTTCAAGTTTCGGTTCCAAACGCGGTTTCGATGCGATGACGGGCAAAGCGCTGGGAGCGGTCACTTTAAATAGCCATGTCTTACCTCATGTATATTAATTGTTTTACACTGTTTACAGTCACGCAACCAAATTAACGCAGTTTACCACAGAAATCAGTCACTCGCGCTGCTGTGCTGAGGTACACTTTGTGTTAAACATGTCTAAAAAAAATCTAAAGTGTGGATTTATTTCCAAAGCTACAACAATGAAGCAAATCTCCCCCCATCTGAGAGGGTTTTCTCCTCAGCTGGAGATACAATAAGCCAGGAAAGGTCTCGTCTTCTCCTAGAGAAAGCAGACATGTTCATTTTTCTTCAGAAAAATTGCTGTTTTGCTAAGTTGTAATTCTCGATGTTAAATTTGATGTTGGATTTATTTAAATTTAAATTGATATGAATTGAAATGCTCTGTTTAAAATATTTAAAGAGTGATTAATAAACACAAATGGAATTGTTTAAGTATTGTGCATTATTTTTCACATTTCTTTTATTATGGAATCGGAATCAGAACCGGGAATCGTAAGGCAGAACTGGAACCGGAATCGGAACCGGAAAATTTCTTTTGATACCCAACCCTACTGAGGACCTGGACCTGCTAACCTTGTGCGACCTGCCAAGCTAACAGCTAGCTACGCTTTACAAAAAATACAAAAAGAGATGCATGAAGTAGAAGCAGATTTTTGTACCCTAGAAGAAAGCCCTAGTGATGGAGATAGTGAAGACGATTCAAATTCACATTGTTGATCCATGTCCACCAAGATAGCCACCGAGTGGACAGACATTTCTAGAAGGAATTTTATATACACAGAGTCTCCAAATAGGAAGACTGAAGCATGCGTTTTCACTGTTTTGCTTGTGCTGCTAGCCAGCTAGCTAACACCAGCAAAGCTGAAAGGATTTTTGACAGGATTCATTTTGTTTACAGTGTTCAAAAGGTTCACAATATCTTCTGCTAAAGCTAGCTATCTGGATTCAAAAATAAAACATCAAAACATTTCTTCTGGAGGTTGGATTCTCACTCAGACACACGGGACACATTATATAGGAGTTACACTGTATATGGGACACAATAAGGTACAACTAAATATATTTTAACATTATTAATACGGAAACGACAGCAAAACGTTAGCCGGAATTCAGGTTACGGAAATGAGATATTTGTAGGTACCTGGTGCGGCGCGGTCTGCCATGGCTAGCAGTTTATTTATGACCGTGGTGTTCCAGTGTTTGGCTCAGTAAACACTTACACACCTGTTAGCATTCACTCACACGTGATGTTTCCTAGAAATGAAGATATATTTTTTTTCCCTCACAGATGGTCACTGTCTGACTTTAACTAATGCAATAATCCAGAATGACACGTATTAAACAAACAAACCCTTCAGTTAGCATAAGTAGTGCATTAGAAATCATTTGTAATACTTAGAAGTCATTTTTTTCACCTTCTTTTAAATATTATTGTATATACTGATTGGAGAGAAGAGATTCAATTATTCCAGCTTTATTATTCAGGTCTTAGCATTTTAACTTTTGCTAAATTTCAGTCTTTTTTTATGCCGCGTTGTTTCATTACGTATCACATATCTTCTTTCTACAGATGTTAATACGTCACTGTACTCAGATTTATTTCAACAATAGCACTGATGTTTATAATGTGGGATGTGGTA
>NC_083461.1:38690960-38743460 GCF_030014155.1 Tachysurus vachellii | reverse complement strand
AACACAACAAGACTGTGCAATGCGAAAGAAGAGAAGAGTCAAAAACGCGCAAACCTGCAGACGGACAGACAGATGTGCATAAACAATAGGAGCGCGCGCGCAAAGCTCATACACACACGTGTCCGTAAAATGAACGAATATTATACTGTACACTGAACATTGTTCACGTTTCCAGGTACAAGACGCAATGCATAAGATTGTACACTTGGTAGTAGCACCCCAAGGTGCCACAAGGATGGTTCTTAAACGATCCTAATGGCAATAACAACCCAAAAGATTCCCAAAAGAAGTTGTTATTTTTTATTTGTTGGAGCTGACAGAGCGACAGGTTTGATGTTAACCAAAAATGCTCAGATATAAACCTAACCATCGACCAAACTCACCAGCGTTCCGAAGTTTCTTGTTCCTGTAGACGGAGAAAATAACCAACAGGTTGCCCAAAATATCCACCACGATGGTGAAGATGAGGAAGCAGCCGAGTGTTGTGGTGATCCACGGCGGTCTGTGGAGCGCGTGATCTCCAGCAGTGGAGTCGTTCACCTGACTCCCGTTCAGAAGCATCGCGAGCCTCTCAACAGCTGGCATTTCTCACCTAACATCTGGCTCGCTGCGTGTCCATCCAACTGCCTGCTTTCAGCCGGGGGACTGAAGAGTGAATGTCCTGCGGTGCGCGTCTCTCCATGGTGTGTGTGTGTGTGTGTCTGTGTGTGTATGTGTGTGCGCGCGCGAGAGTGGAAATTAGGTACTTCAACTTGACCGTGCGTAAAGTTACTGCGCGCGGTTGCCAGATTCTCTTTACATCTCTGATGAACTTCTTCAGATTCTCTAGTTCAAGAAAAAAGTAACCGGCATCATGAAAAGCTCTCAATGTGGCAACACGGCACGGAGATGTGATGGGAGAGACTTATGTTACAAAGTTCGTGCGCGCGCTCCTGTGAGCGCAAATGGCACTGCATGTGTGTATCCACCACAGAGCAATGTGTAAATCTGCGCGCGCAGACACGTGTACTGAATAATTATTTATTCATCTTCAGGACGCGCTTCAGATTCATCAGGGTCGCATAGTAACTTAGTCAGGAATACACTCTGGATGACGCCCCAGTCCAACACACACACACATAAATACACACACACATATAAATACACACGCACACAGACACACACACAAATACGCACACACACACACATAAATACACACACAAATACACACACGCACACACACAAATACACACACACACACACATACAGTAAACACACACACATAAATACACACACAAATACACACACACACGTGTACACACACACACATAAATACACACACACCACACACATAAACCCACACACATAAATACACATACACATAAATACACACATAAACACATACACTCACACACACACATAAATATACACACACATAAAAACACATACACACATAAACACACACACACACATAAATACACACACACGCACACAGACACACACATAAATACGCACACAAACACACACACACAAATACACACACACAAATACACACAAGCAAACACACACATAAATACACACGCACACACACAAATACACACACACACACACACATAAATACACACACATACAGTAAACACACACAAATATGCACACACACACATAAATACACACACAAATACACACAAGCAAACACACACATAAATACACACGCACACACACAAATACACACACACACACACATAAATACACACACATACAGTAAACACACACACACATAAATACACACACAAATACACACACACGTACACACACACAAATACACACACACATAAATACACACACACCACACACATAAACACACACACATAAATACACATACACATAAATACACACATAAACACATACACTCACACACACACACACACATAAATTTACACACACATAAAAACACATACACACATAAACACACACACACATAAATACACACACATAAATACACACACACACACGCACACACACATAAATACACACGCACACACACACAAATACACACACACATAAATACACACACATAAACACACACACACATAAATACACACACACAAATACACACACACGTACACACATACATGTACACACACACAAACACACACACACACATAAATACACATACACTCACACACACACATAAATACACATACACACATAAATACACACACAACCACACACACAGGGGCACAATTTAGTATCAAATCCAACTAATGCCTCCACTGTATGTAAACTGTAGAGATCGCAGTATGTGAAAAATGTGCTGTTTATAAACTCCACTCAGCATCTATAACCACTGATAAACTCACAGAGACCAAATTGTTCTTTATTCTGATGTTTGATGTGAACGAGACCAGAAAACTGCATCTGCATGAATTTATGCAATTTGCTGCTACATAGTATAGGAATAGATACGTCTCGAATGACGTTGTATCTTGTTGTATAGCTTCTATATTTCTGGTCTTGAAGTCTTGTTTGAATGGTGGATTGTTATCCTTCACTCCTTCCCCATGGAGGCTGTTGGTGAGGTCACTTTTGCTTTTGTTTTGTTTTTCACAGCTTTCACAATGTTTCTCACCAGCTGTTGTTGTATTTTCCCCTTATATTTTCAGACAGTCTTGATAAGAGTATCTGGAGGCTAAAACAAAGATTAGATGCTCAGAGCATCTAAAAGAACAAGAAACGCCCGTCAGCAACGAGTTCGAATAATTTTGCTGGCCTACAAATTGTCTGATTGTCTGATATGAAATGTCTTATGTTCTTATATTGTTTGACACATCTACATATAAATACCAGATAATAAAAGCTAATATTTTAAACTTTCTTCTCATATTCATCTTTTGATATCAAACCTAAAGTACGTCAGCAAAAACTACGTAAATGTTTGTCACATTCCTATAGTTTTGGTAGTAAAATGTAAAATGTCGTTGATATGTAATTGGCTTTAAAACATGTGTTTTTTATTTATACCACACAATACATAATTAAGTAACTAATAAACAAACAAATAAAAAAAGAAAGAAATACATGAATTATAAATACATAATACATGAAGTAATTAGTTAATTAAATTAATGAATTAAGTAAGTAATTATTCGTCTGTCTCAGCATCATTCATAATTCTAAGTGTATGTTGATTATTAAATAGTCCATAACACATTTTCAGCAGAAAAAACACAATAAACATAAATAAATATAGTGTTTGAATATTTGGTCTTTATCGCCATCTAGTGGACGGTTGAATTCTCTAGTGGATCCAATGGTGATAATTTTCTAAGAGTAGGTCATTTTGAAATGGTTTGTTCAGCTAACAATTGTGACTGTGTTTTTTATAATGGATTTTTAAATATAACTATATATAATTTTTATAATTAAATATAATAGTGTAACGAATTTGGCTTATTCTATTCTACGTTTTCTTTAACATTATTAAACGGTAAGCCTTTATTCTTATAAATACTGTGAACTATTCTATTTTAATCATTTTCCACACATGCACAACAAATAAAATTAGAGATGTCAGGACTTTGGCCACGTGCTTCTGTTTATGTTCGGTGTCACGTGTCTGCCCCACCCTTGTCTCTTCCTCTCCACCTCTGCACACCTGTTCTTAACGTGTCTAATTGTCATGTGTATATAACCGTTCTGCATTGCGTTTACTAGACAAATTAAAGCTTAGAAGGTAGGAGAAAAGTCCTTCTTTACATCGTCCTTTATATATATATATATATATATCCTCCAGGGTCGGGGTTCGATTCCCGCCTCCGCCTTGTGTGTGTGGAGTTTGCATGTTCTCCCCGTGCCTCGGGGGTTTCCTCCGGGTACTCCGGTTTCCTCCCCGGTCCAAAGACATGCATGGTAAGTTGATTGGCATCTCTGGAAAATTGTCCCTAGGGTGTGATTGTGTGAGTGAATGAGTGTATGTGTGTGTCATCGGGCATCAAGGCAGGATACACCCTGGACGGAGTGCCAACCCATCACAGGGCACACACACACACACACACACTCTCATTCACTCACGCACTACGGACAATTTTCCAGAGATTCCAATCAACCTACCATGCATGTCTTTGGACCGGGGGAGGAAACCGGAGTACCCGGAGGAAACCCCCGAGGCACGGGGAGAACATGCAAACTCCACACACACAAGGCGGAGGCGGGAATCGAACCCCGACGAACGTGCTAACCACTAAGCCACCGTGACCCCCGTAATGCATTATTTCACCAAATTACATAGGGAAAATGTAAAAATGGCATGCACTAGATGGTACATTAGAGACCAAACAACCTGTCCATAAGGTTTGCAAGTTAAACTGTAAAATGTTGTGTAAATTAATGCACAATGACAAGCTGTCTCCCATAAAAATATACACGCCTCTGTCATAAAATCAAAATTTAAATTTTTCCTTAATTTCAAATGCGTTTACTAATTCAGAAAAGGCCAGTATGCAAAACACAGCTTTCTACTGTAGGTAGGTAGTTTGTCTTCTTACTGTATGTGGTGGTGATAGTACATCCCAAAACAAACCCTAAATAGTTATATATGGATGGAATAAACACCTATACTGACATATAAACCAATGAAATAACGTTTTATAATTCAGTAGCTTATAAAACTCAGATACAGAGGTGTGCTAACGTGTGTCTCTATAATCTCTCTGATACACAAAACATAAATCAAACTTAAAACAGGTAATGGTGAGATGTTATAAAATAGATTTCTCTACTTTTTAGGCTTTCAGGAATAATTCATAGGAATATTCTCTATGGAATTGTACATTTTTTTGCTTCATTCCATCTTCTCTTACTCCGACCTGGTAAAATATACTGTATATCGTCGTTGTCGGGCGGAAACCTCGTATGTCCAAATTTGGTCAATTTCATATTTTTTCACATATCGATGCTATTGGTCAGTCCCCACGTGGGTCTGTTATTTTTACGTTATTAACCAATCTAAAGTCTTGAAAATAGCTTGAGCGCAAATCTCATAACTCCATTGGACACTTCAACTGTCCACCTCTTCCTCACTCCGTGGGAGAGCTTCACGGCATATTTCTCCACAAGAAGAGTCACAACGAATCAACACGTCTTCTGAGGTAAATGTCTTCAAAACACTGGGCTCAAAGAAAAAAAAATCTTGACCCCCGCTAGTTCTGGTGCTCGTCTGAGGACAGGAATTTAGCGCAAGACAATCCACTGCAACGCGGACTAAACCCTGTGTACTGCAGATAAGGTACGGTGTTTTTTTAATTTCCTGAAAAATAACGGTTTTGGAGATACGAGGATTCCGTCTGACAGCGACGATATATACTTATTTTAACACCTATTTTATCTCACGTTAGCTTTATTTTGGTACCAGAATTATTTAAATACACCTTGTAGAAAATTAGGCCTAGGGTGGAAGAGGTTAAACATGGCTGGTCTGAATGTGACACACAACATTTGATTTTCTCTTTAATATTTCTAAAATTAATTTGATAAATAAACTAATGAAAAAGAGGTTTCCATCATGGGGTTGTAGCCGTTTATTTAGGAATCCCTGTCTTAAATAATTCAAATACAGTTGTGTTCAAAATGATTCAACCCCCACTGAAATTGATTGTTTTGGTCGGTTTGACATTGATTATGATCATTCAGTCATCCTGCTTACAATTAAATCAAAGAGGCACATGTAGGTCAGACAAATATAACATAACATTTATAATGAAATAACCACAAATGTCTTTTCTGAGCTCACATCATTATCAGTTTTATTCAACCCCCAAGTGACATTCAATCTTAGTACTTAGTACAACATCCTTTTACAGTTATAACAGCTTTTAAACGTGAAGCATAGCTTGACACAAGTGTCTTGCAGCGATCTACGGGTATTTTCGCCCATTCATCATGGGCAAAAGCCTCCAGTTCAGTCACATTCTTAGGCTTGCGCACTGCAACTGCTTTCTTTAAGTCCCACCAGAGGTTCTCAATCGGATTTAAGTCTGGTGACTGCGATGGCCACTTCAAAATGTTCCAGCCTTTAATCTGCAACCATGCTCTAGTGGACTTGGAGGTATGCTTGGGATCATTGTCCTGTTGAAAGGTCCAACGTCTTCCAAGCCTCAGGTTTGTGACGGACTGCATCACATTGTCATCCAATATCTTCTGGTACTGAAGAGAATTCATGGTACCTTGCACACGCTGAAGCTTCCCAGTACCTGCAGAAGCAAAACAGCCCCAAAGCATGATTGACCCCCCGCCATGCTTCACAGTAGGCAAGGTGTTCTTTTCTTCATAGGCCTTGTTCTTCCTCCTCCAAACATAGCGTTGATCCATGGGCCCAAACAGTTCTAATTTTGTTTCATCAGTCCACAGAACACTATCCCAAAACTTCTGTGGTTTGTCCACATGACTTTTGGCATACTGCAGTCGACTCTTCTTATTCTTTGGGGACAGCAAGGGGGTGCGCCTGGGAGTTCTGGCATGGAGGCCTTCATTACGCAGGGTGCGCCGTATTGTCTGAGCAGAAACTTCAGTACCCACATCTGACAAATCTTTTCTCAGTTCCTCAGCAGTCACACGGGGACTTTTCTCCACTCTACGCTTCAGGTAGCGCACAGCAGTCGAAGTCAGCATCTTCTTTCTGCCACGACCAGGTAGCGTTTCAACAGTGCCCTTTGCCTTGAATTTGCGAATGATGCTTCCTATGGTGTCTCTTGGTATGTTTAACATCTTTGCAATCTTCTTATAGCCATTGCCCTTCCTGTGAAGAGTAATCACCTGTTCTCTTGTCTTCCTGGACCATTCTCTTGACCTCACCATGTTTGTAACCACACCAGTAAATGTCTAGAAGGAGCTGAGTATCACAGTCATTTTAAAGCTGCCTAATTGGTGCTTATTAGGCTTTATTGCTGCTCCCTGATATCCACAGGTGTTTTCAATACCTGATTGAAAACACTTCATTGAACCTCTGTTCTTCAGAGTGGTAGTCTTTAAGGGGTTGAATAATTATGTCAATGAAGAATTCACAAAAGAAACATTTACTACTGTATTACAAAACTAATTGATGTCATTTTAGTTGCATATGGTTCTTTAAGAAGTCCTTGTAGGATTTCATTCTGAATACAATTACAAATGTACACTAAATTCCCTAAAACCATTTACAGCATTGGGGGTTGAATAATTTTGAACACAACTGTACTTCCTTTCTCATAAGTTTAGCTACAGTATTTCTGTGAATTCTCTGAATATACATAATTCATACAGATGCTCAGCAACTATCAACTTATTTCAAGTGATTTTATTTCCATTAAAAAAACATTTTTTTTGTACAGCATTTTCCAAAATCATTTGATAATTGTAATAATTGAGTCATTTACTTCTTCCAGGTTTTTTACCTCTGAAGAAATTGGAAGCAAAGTCTATGCAAGAACATCATCGAACCTCAACAACCAAAATGAAAAAGTTGTAAACAAAACGTAACAAATCACATGGCACAAGCATCATCGTTAGCGCCACCTCTGTGTGCTGTGGGCAGTTCCTTCCTCCGTCCGAAACGTCGACTGACCGTTTGAAGTGTGTTTTTATTCCGAGTTTTTGTTTGTGTGTATCTTTTATTAAAAGGTGTAAGATTTAATATTCAATTAAATTTGAATATTCAACAAATATAACTTTCCAGATTCAGTTTTCATTTTCAAACTAATTCAAGAACTGCAAAATCAATAAGTCAATAATATCAATAAAGTCCATAAGTTTTTGTTTGTGTGTGTGTGTGTGTGTGTGTGTGTGTGTGTGTGTGTGTGTGTGTTGTCAGCGTGTCACAAGATCTGTGGTTTCAGGAGGAATCTGCAAAGCAAAACACAATCGATATGAGAATAGAAGAGGACAGAAAACATTTGTCTTACATATAAAGACATTACAGCACCTCTCAGATGATATTAATCAGCTCTACTGCGTCCTCACTGTCTGACCTGGACTTTGTCCTGGACTGTCCCAGTAAACCACTCGTGCCTGAGCAGGTGCTCGAAAGATGGCCGCGTTTCAGGGTTTACATCCAGGCACCACATTAGCAGGTGGAAGCACTCTGTCGAGATAAAATAAAAATCGACGGTTCATTTTAAAAGCATTTTGCTGTTATTATATTATAGCTTTATTGTGCATGTTTCTGCATAGACTCGCCTGGCGACAAGTCAGGAGGTACTTTCAGGTAGCCGTAATTTAAGCTAAGTAGTCCTTCGAAGGGGAATTCTCCAGTGAGCAAGTGAAACAGGAGTACGCCCAAACCCCAGATCGTAGCAGGAACGGCCATGTACTTATCACCATACAGCCACTCAGGAGGTGCAAAGTACATAGTGCCTGAGTGTAAAAGAGAGAAAGAGCACCGAGAGCAAAGTCACAAACTCATTTAAAAAATATTCTCCATTAAACTGCATTCATTGTGATTCTATCTTGTGTAATTACCGTAATAATATTTGTACGTTGTGTCCTTCAGTAATTCCCCACAGCCAAAGTCAATCAGTTTGACTTCCAAAGTATCAGGGTTGATGATGAGATTCTCAGCCCTAATGTCACAGTGAAACACCCCACGGTCACGGCAGTGACGAGCCGCCCGAATCACCTGGACCATGATGTCTCGAGCCTGTGATTCAGACAGGAAACCTTTCTGAAGCTTTTGAAATTCCACGAGGTCCATACAGGGGCTTGGTCGTTCCAGAATCATGACGAACTGACTGCCCATGTCAAACCACTCCAGTAGCTCCACAATGTTGCTACAGACAGGCGGCTTGGACGCCATCATCATTAGCGCCACCTCTGTGGGCAGTTCCTCCGACACTCCAGGCTGAAATGACAACAGACATGGGCTGGATGTGAACACATCTAAACTGTACTAAGCAGAACTGTTACAATGGTAAAGGTTTGGATTGGTAGCACTGATGCTAGACCAGTTCCTGTGTTCCTGTGTTCCTGTGATGGATGTCAGGTAATAAAAAGATTTCCTGGATGTGAGTCGGAGCACAAGTAACTACAATGAATAAAAATAAGATTACTTACCATTTTCGTAGTTGTAAGAGGTATATACTTAGTGACGACCTTAACAGCGACCTGTTCGCAAATACAAGACATAATTAGTCGATTCTAAAAGGCACAATTTTTCTAATTGTTTGCAATGTCAGCAAAAACCTTTCCTTTTTTAGAACCTTTACCTTTTTCTTATCTGCAATCCGGACCGCTTTGTAAACAAAGCCGAAGTGTCCGCTCCTCAGCAGCTCTCCCAATTGGTACCGCAACGAAAGCAAAGCTGTTAAAGAGACAATAATTTTCATTTATTCATTCATCTTCTACCGCTTATCCGAAGGCGTCATCGGGCATCAAGGCAGGATACACCCTGGACGGAGTGCCAACCCATCACAGGGCACACACACACACTCTCATTCACTCACGCAATCACACACTACGGACAATTTTCCAGAGATGCCAATCAACCTACCATGCATGTCTTTGGACCAGGGGAGGAAACCGGAGTACCCGGAGGAAACCCCCGAGGCACGGGGAGAACATGCAAACTCCACACACACAAGGGGGAGGCGGGAATCGAACCCCCAACCCTGGAGGTGTGAGGGCAAACGTGCTAACTACTAAGCCACCGTGCCCCCTAGACAATAATTTAGTTTAATAAAATTGAATGAAGAACGATAGAGCATCAAGTTCAGTGTCTTCTGTTTCAGTATTGAATGAGACTTGTGTTGTCTATGGATATTTTATTACAGCATGGTTATTTTGGTAGTAGTAAGTTAAAGGTCCTTGTAAACAGTGTTGACATTAAAATAGATAAATGATCAGACATGATCATGTTGTTGTTGACTGGGTTTGTACTTACAGCTTCCACAATACAAATTGTGAATAATGTTCAGTTCCGTTTTTGTCCACATGGTGCAGCGTAACTTACCTTCCAGGTCGGCGTAGTGCTCCGAATCAGGACACTGGAGTTCAGAGATATTCTCATTCAACAAGCAACCTTCTGACTGCTGGATCTCAGAAGCTCTGAATGTCTGACTGGTAGATGTCATGTGCTGCTCTGGGTCATCACTAACATTAGCACTTGCTAATTTAGTTCTGTGCAGCTGCTTGAGCTCTAGCAGCCACTCGGGTTCCTCAGCATCCTCGTTTTGCAGTTTGCAAGACAGCTACAAGACGGACACAGAAAGTACATCGGTGAGGAGGATGATGCTTTTTGAAACCTAGCAACTGTTTCAGAATTAGTAATAAACTTATTTACCAAAACAAGCTGTTCAGTAAAACTCCTTGTCGTTCTGTCTGGGAAAGTGACGACTGCTCTAGCGATGACCTCGCAGTATTTAATGGCTCTTTCAGGTGCATACAAATAAGCCATTCTGCTGGCCAGTAAGTACTTGAAGATCTAAGAGAGACAAGAGATTCATTCATTCGATCTCAGTGGTTAGTTTTGACTCATCAGTTCCCATGAAATAGAAAAGAGGATAAATTCCAACCTGGAAGCTTGGCTGGGCTTTTCCTGAGGTCAGCCACAGCACGTACTCGTATGTCTCAGTTCTCAGAAAGGGTTCAAACAAGGCTAACATACCATATGGCAATCTGGAAGCAATAGAACAATGTGTCAGTAGCAAGTCTAAATAAACCATCTCTCTCTCACACACACACACTTATACAACAATACCTGTCACAGCCGATCAACTCGAACTGTCCACGTGACCCCAGCTCCACTTCCGCCACCACGTAGCAGATATGTGCTGCGAACGTCAGTTTTCTGAAGGCTGCAGATACATGTGAGGATCAGGACACAGTGCAGTTACATACATGATACATGACACTCTCTCACTCACTCATCTTCTACTGCTTATCCGAACTACCTCGGGTCACAGGGAGCCTGTGTCTATCTCAGGCGTCATCGGGCATCAAGGCAGGATACACCCTGGACGGAGTGCCAACCCATCGCAGGGCACACACACACTCTCATTCACTCACACACTACGGACAATTTTCCAGAGATGCCAATCAACCTACCATGCATGTCTTTGGACCGGGGGAGGAAACCGGAGTACCCGGAGGAAACCCCAGAGGCACGGGGAGAACATGCAAACTCCACACACACAAGGCGGAGGCGGGAATCGAACCCCCAAACCTGGAGGTGTGAGGCGAATGTGCTAACCACTAAGCCACCGTGACACATGACATAATAATAGAAAAATACTACTATTGTGTATCCATACCGAGATCATCTCCCATCTTAATCACGGCTTCTCTCTGCTTGTCATCCGGTGCAGCGGAGCACAAAAGTCGAGCCAGAGGAAGGCACCACTCCTTCAACGTCTGTACATTTCTGACCTGTAGCACAAATTAACATGTTGTTCAGCACGATACTGGCAAAAACAATGCAAAATTACACGTTCACATTCAGACACATGCTGATACTGGTGTGTGATCACTTCTTACTTACTTCAACTGGTTTCTTCTGAAGCAGGTCGTAGACCTTCAAGAGGAGGAAGGCGACTTCGCACATCATCACTTTCTGTAAAAGAAATATCATTAGCTAACACGTCTACTGTAGGTTTTGGGGATGTAGCTTAATGAACCTGCAATACTTACTCCATTTTGATGGCAGAACAATTCCATTATCTGCCAGAAGATATATTCTTCCACTTGGTTGCATTTATGACTATTCTGTATTTGCCACTGAATAAACTGCAGCAGATTCTCCTTCTGCATGTTTTTACTGCAACACACGTTGACACAACTGCGTTATTTGGATTACTGTGCACACGTACAGTATTAAACTCCTGATGATTATTCTTTACTGGTTACAATTAATGTTCAAATTCTGTGTGATATATGAAAGGAAAAAGAGACTCACCTCATAAGGGGGAAATGAACTTCATGGTTGTTTTCCAAGGGTTCAGGTTCATCCCATAATTTGTTCCCTGCAGTGAAAACCTCAGTTTGAGCTACTGAGTAATTACATGACTATGCTGTGAATGTTATATATTTTGAAGCATTGTACACTTTATACCTGATATATTTTCTGGTGTGTGTGTGTGTTTGTGCATGTGTGTGTTTGTACAGTATGTGTGTGTGTGTGTGTGTGTGTGTGTGTGTTTGTATGTGTGTTTGTATGTGTGTGTACAGTATGTGTGTGTTTGTATGTGTGTGTATATATGTGTGTTTGTGCATGTTCGTATGTGTGTGTGTGTTTGTATGTGTGTGTACAGTATGTGTGTGTTTGTATGTGTATGAGTGTGTGTATGTGTGTATATGTGTGTGTCTGTGTGTGCGTGTGTGTGAGTGTGTGTGTATATGTGTATGTGTGTGTACAGTATGTGAATGTGTGTTTGTATGTGTGTATGTGCATGTGTGTGTGTGTGTGTGTGTGTGTGTGTGTGTGTGTGTGTGTGTGTGTGTGTGTGTTTCCTACCTATATTAAACCAAGGATTTACAGCAGGAAGCTGTTCATCGGTAAGATTTAGAATATCTGCCATTTTCATTCAATTCCTGAGGTAAAAAACATTAAACATTAGCGATTTAATGTTTATTTCATGTTATTTTCGAAATGTTTTGGCTTTTCTCTCAAACAGAAACCTAAGCGTTCATGAGAGAAATAACACACTACCGGTTCTCACCACAGGAGGTCACTTTTTTCACCAGGATGTAAGTTAGTTAGTTAAAAACAACTCTGTTGTGCTGGATGATGTTCAGTGCTCAAATTTTGCTCTATTTTATATGCGAAATAAAGCGTTATAGCGAAACGTCACAAAATGGCGGCAGTAACGTTTTAATGCTCGCTGTGAGAGGCTTTTTCTCTCGTAATTGTGTTTAAAAACTAGTATTTATCACGTCTATTTCCTCACATTTCAGTTCTTATCTGTATATACTGTACTATAAGTTTTATCATGAAAGCAGTTATTTAGTCTAGACGCTGTAAAATTCCACCGAAATTAGCATCAGCTAACTCGACGCCCATCGTGGGGTCTGTGGAACATCTAGTGACCTTCTGACATCAACTAATAGTTCATTTACTCTACATTTACATCACATTTATAATCAGACAAAAACACAAAGTCAACTCACTTGTAGCTCTCGACATGAGTAACTGAGTAAAACTCTAGAATGTCACTAATTCCTCTGAGTCGTGACAAAATCTCTCGTAGTGAGTGACGTCATGTTCACGATTTAAACAACAACAACAACAACAGATCAAATAAAAACACACTTCAAATGTCTACTGTAAAAACTTTCAAGTCACATCAACTGCCACAAGTAAACATACACTTTATAAACACATAATAAAAACGACCACTAAATAAATATAAAATGATTTTTTCCTATTATTATTTTATAATGAAATCCATTTTATTTTATTGTTGCAATAGATAAACTACAGTAAGAATATTTATTATATTTATTAAGTGATTCTTACAATGCCTTTGCTGTCTATACCATACAGACAAATTCCCTCAATATCTAAACAAAACATGAAAGCAGTGCTTTTGTTTATAATAATAATAATAACAATAATTATATTATATATATATATATTAATAAATAAATACAAATTCTGAAAAAAGTTGTTATTTTTATTGTTGTTGTTATTATTATTATTCATTATTATTTTTTATAAATATTAATATTATTTTTTAATTATTATTGTTATTATTGTTGTTATTATTATGTAAATATTATATACAAATGCTGTATTATATACAAATGCTATATTATTAATATGGTTTAGGAGAACATTAATTCTAATTAATTCTGAATTCTGAATTATTCTGAACTTGTGTCCAGATTAGTCAGGAAGAAAAATTTTAAATAAAAACTAAAATTTTAGTTTGATGGTATTCTTAGACGTATCGTCATGTTAGATCCAGAGATTGTGTTTTTGATCTGAAAGCCACTGTAAGTTACCGAGTTTGCTAATCAGTGTATGACCAGTGACATTTTCATTTGAGCTGTAGTTACTGAAGACTGTTGTACTTACAGTGAACCGTGTATCTCTTTGGTGGATTATTTAAAAGAGCCTGTACCCATCTCATGCAACATCTACATCAAACCATTGGAGCTATTGAAATAAACGTTGCTTCAACTCTAAGTTTTGGGAAGAATTTTGATGCTTACTGTTCAATAAACCTAAACGAGGCACTTGATTATGTACTGAAGCAGGCTGGCCACAGTCCTGTGCTTCCTGCTCATTACTACCCTGGGCCTATAGATGTAGCTTGTGGTGTCTTTACTGGAGCAAATTTCAAACCTCACAGTTAAGAAAAACCATGGAGAAGATGATAACAGAGAGATTAACTCAATATACAGAAAGCAAAGGTCTTTTCTTAGCATATCAATCTGCACTTTGTAAACAAACACTATTAGATTTAAAAATGTACGAAGGTGAAAGAACAGAGTTAGAGATGCAAATAGAATAAACACAAGAGGGCTTGCTATGGATAACATCAGAGAAAGTGCCCAGTTTTCTAATAAGTTATCTGAAAGACACTGGTTTAAATGCGGGGTGCACAATGTTGGAGAAATGCTTCAGAAAACTGAGTCGGGTCGACTAACAAAACAAACGTGTAGCCAATGAGCAGAAAGGGGCGTGTCTTGTCAATATGCAGAAGAGAGTGTTCAGTGCGCATGTATGAAATTACCAGAAAGCGATTGAAACATTGACATGGCGGATACCTGCCGTTAGCTCTGCCTCGGGTTCTAGGTGTTGAACGTCGTCTTCCGCGTGAAACGGAGCTAAACCTTTCACGGTACAACACACAGTACTACACAAACACATCTGTATTACCATAGTATTACTCATTGTGTTCATTTATTGATAAAAATATCCCCTCAGCCAGCCGCCCCAGCAGGTTCCACCATAGTAGTTACCTGGGTTACGTATGTATGTGTGGGGCGGAGCTATCAAAACGGGGTGACACCCATTTGGGTTAGGGGCGTGTTTGGCTTTCAAACATTGTGCACCGCACCTTTAATTGTGGGAAAGTGTTTGATTGTTGTTTGTTTTTGTTAGTTATCGTGTGTCAAGCTTTGGTTCACACTCCAGTCCAGTAGGTGGCAGTAATAAATTTAATGTGTCTGCCAACTTCCAATAAAACAGAAGAGTATAGTTAAAAATATAGATAAAATAGTCATAAAACATAAGTATTAAACTTGATTTTGGTTGTATAGTTATAGTTATAATATCATAGTCACTTACAAGGTAGATAGATAGATAGATAGATAGATAGATAGATAGATAGATAGATAGATAGATAGATAGTGATGTTGTTGTTGTTTTTTTCAACAACAGTTGTTTGGTGTGTTAGGTAGAACATCTAAAGACTCTGCTTACTGTATTTAGACACGTTGGAGATTGTTGGGAATTAAACAAGTTTGGGTAGAAGTGGCTGGCTTTGGAGGAATCTCCAGTTTTGAGAGAGTGAGTAAAACACTTATGTGAAGGTTTTATATATGAACATTATATTATACATAACATTAACTTTTTATAGTTTCTAAACTCCCTAAATCTGTGTAATTGTTTGTTTTGACACAGACCTGGTAACCATGCATGAAGTAACTTTGTACCTTTGTTGCTTTTTAATTTATATATACAGGGCTGTCTGGTGTCACGCATTGAGAGTGACAGTCACAGATTTTGGTCTTTTATCACGCTCTCCTGCCACACATCATATTTCTAACGCAGAAAAACATTTTGACTATTTATCATATATTTAATATGCTGCAGCACCCAAAATGTGTCAGTCCGCACTTAGTCGAGCCTGACACTTAACAGCCAATCAAAAAATCTGGGTAAGATTTAACACAACAACCAATGAAAAAAATAACATATTCATTAGAGAGGGTATTTTCAATGGTCGGTTTGAACAAAACCTCAACACGAGACAGCTTGTCTCTGGACGGGACATTGTCCTCCACACCACCAGTCATAATCTCTCACTCTCTCTCTCTCTCTCACTCTCTCTCTCTCTCTCTCTCTCTCTCTCTCTCTCTCACACACACACACATACACACGCACACACAAATTAATAAATGAAAATTAAAGAAATACTTTGTATTTGTTTAAATTGCGGTCACTGATCCTTACCAAACACAACAACACCCCCATTATTGTTTTTTTTTGTTTGTTTGTTTTTTTTTTTTGTTTTTTTTTTTGGGGGGGGGGGGGGTTGGTTGGTTTGCTGGGGGGTTGGAGATGTCATGCTTACCTGTCTTCAAAACTTGAGAGCCCTGTATATAATTGAAAAATGTTAATATATAATTTTTCAGTCTTATAGGCACCCACATGTTTTATTTTCACGTCTTACAAATCAAACCCAGATGATAGACTTAACACTTCAGCACCGAGTTGATGCTCAGGTGTACTTTTGTTGAAGTGACTTTTTATGCAAAGTCATCATTCTGTGCATGTAATATATAATAAAAATCTTTGCAGTATAGAAGAGAAAAGAAAACAGGATTTCTTAGTTGTTGTTTTTTTTTTATTTTATTAAATAGTACTTGGCTATAATATTGTGTAACAAACCTGTAGAGTTTTGTTTGCTGAAATATAAACCGAGCAGGTAACTCGGTTTAACCACCATGACTGCGTTTAAGTGAATAAATAAGTGAAAACCGTAAACATTTTCAACAGTGAAGAAGCAGAAGAAGCTGCCTTTATTTTGTCACATAAATTACAACACAGTGAAACACTTTTTTTCATATATCCTGACTTTGGAATTTGGGGTCAGAGCTCTGAGTCGCCCATGACACAGTGCCCCTGAGGGTTAAGGGCCTTGCTCAGGGGCCCAACAGTGGCAGTTTGGTGGTGCTGAGGCTTGAACAACAACCATCCACCCAGAGCCCTAACCACTTTAGCTATCACCCCACTGGGTTTTATATAGTTTGTATTTATAATTGTGGTTTTCTTTCCAAACACTTAAAGAGATTCATAACTCCTATCAGATATGGCTAATGATTTATTGGTCAAATAGAAAGGTTTTCCTCAGCTGCTTGTTTCACTCTCCTGTTTTTCAGGATGTTAGGATTAAACAATACACTCAGCCCTCACTCCACCACCAGAATCCAGTCCATGGAGTTCATGCACACATCCAGTTATGAGCCTGACAGTGAGGAGTGTGATGAGTTTGAGGACATGAGGTGAGTTCACACTGATGAGTACTCATTCCCGAGCCCAGATATCCCCTCGTTCCTCCATCGGCTTTACCTCAGAGTGCTGTAAAGGGTTCTGAAGCTGTGCATGAATGCACATAGAAAGACACATGAATTCTTCATCATATAGACAACATGATTGGTGAGAAAACAAACTGGATTAACATGGATCCTCTGCCTCGATAGTCACATAAGGCAGACACACACACACAATGCTGGAAGTTGGTGCTTCTTATCAAGCGAGCGTAAAACATTTGAACTACAGTAGGGCTGGGCGATACGGCTGAAAACTGTATCACGATATCAGGGTTTCATATCGGTCAATATCGATAATTATTGATATTTTTATGACCCATTTAAAAAAGGACCAGGAGAAAAATATATTACATTTAAACATTTTTATTTTAAACTTAACCTTCCTCTGATCGTAATCCCCTCAGTGATTAAGACAGAAATGTCAACAAGCAGGAAAACTCAAATAATTATAATGTAAACATAAAAGTCTAAAGTCACAATGAACATTTAACAATTATCTCTTAACATTTAAGGTGCAAAATGAAAGAAAATGTAAGAAATGCTTAATAAAGTGTAATAAAATAGTGCAAGGTGTTAAATATAAACATACAGTAGAGCTCAGGGATGCTTCTGGTCTGGACACCATTGCTTTAAAAGTGTGTGTATACAGTATGTGTGCGTGTTAGTGTGTGTGTGTGTTATAGTGTGTGTATGTGCGTGTTTGTGTGTGTTAGTGTGTGTGTTAGTGTGTGTGTATACGTGTGTGTGCGTGTGTGTTAGTGTGTGTGTCTGTTAGTGCTGCTTGTGCGATGTTGCAGCTACATATGTTGTTGGTTGAATACGGCTGTGCTCCAAAGGGTGAGCGCGGCTAAGGTGGTAAATCGAGTTCGTGGTATTAAAAGGTCATAGCAGGGACGACGGTCTTGCATAATTTGCAGACAATATTGTTCTGACTACTGTCAGACTTATAATATCCAAAAAACTGCCATACTGGCAAGCTGACTTTTCCTCTTTTATTTACAAGTTCCTCGCTCACTGCGGCTCATTTTCTGCTTTTCAGTCGCCAGTCACTGAAGAGGAATCCAGCAGACCAGCACGAGACAACGATATGGCGCAACCAAACTTGATACACTAAAGTAAAGTTGGCCGCATATTCACAGATTCGAATTTCCCAGGTTAATAACTCCTGAGCTAAACACTGTTACTACACAAATAACACCTCTTTTCTATCGTAGTAACGTAGAGACGCAGCTACAACCCAATTTTCCTCAACATCAGCTTTCCTCCGCGGTGGACAAAATACACAAGTCTCTATGTGCGGACGACTGAGAGACAGATTCCAAGGGCAAAGTGCAAAACCAGAAAAGCGAATACTACAAAAACAGTCAATAACTTCACTGTAATACACTGTACTGTCACCAAATTCAGCTCACACATCACTGATGTCCTGATAGTTAGACGACGTTCAACACCTAGAACCCGAGGCAGAGGTAACGGCAGGTATCCGCCATGTCAATGTTTCAATCGCTTTCTGCTAATGTCACACATGCGCACCGAACACTCTCTCCGCCGCATATTGACAAGACACGCCCCTTTCTGCTCATTGGCTACACGTTTGTTTTGTTTGTCGGCCTGACTCAGTTTTCTGAAGCATTTTTCAAACATCGTGCACCGCACCTTTAATCACTGACGTCTTGGTATGACAAAGAGACATTAATTAATGTCACCTGTTCTTTCTGCAGCCCAATTCAGCAGAGACTGTCACCAGCTTCTATGTGCAGTGACCATGGAACAGACCAGTTACAGACCAGAATAATAGGTTTTCTTAGGTAAGTCTTTATTATCTGTTCTCCTAAAAATGTCTTGTTTGAGAAGCAGCTCTTCCAGGTGTATTAGATAAGTGTGTATTCAGGTGAAGCTGATGACTGTAGACGTGAGCATGTTTGTCCTTTGGATCGAGAGAGAAATAAATGATAATTTGGACATAACGATTTCAGATGATCCTGAAGTTGATCCTGCTGCTAATAAGCACAAGCTGTCACAGATTATTAAAGCATAGCATGTGATGTCACATGACACAGGCACTATAGCCATGGAAGGTTAGATAAATGTGAGGTCAGCGTTTGTTCTTGTGTGTGAACCTCAGGGAGTCCCGTTTCGCACCGATTTCACCAGCTGCTTCATACTGTTCCATGAAAAGTGACCAGTCGATGACCGATCCATTAATGTTCAGCCAAGACGCAGATGCGAGGTAAGTGCAGACTTTGCAGATATTATCTATCTATTTCTGCAGGTTTATCATCAGGTTTTGTAATACTGATATTTTGATTTGAACCAGAGTAATTGGTCAAATGTCTCCAACACCAACACTGGGATCTGTTCAATCTGAGCAGTCGATGGATCTACCCGGCACATTCAATAGCAGGTATGGATCATTTCCTATGTCTCAAGGTTTTATTCGCTCATCTGTGCAGGTCAGTAACATAAAACCACTAACTGAGTTGAATCAGATAAATTCAAAGTTTGCCCAAAAAGTAAATCCTCATTAATCTGGAGTGATTGGCAGCCGTGTAGGTGTTTTAAGCACTGACTGCCTCTCATATCTCATGTCTTCTCATCTCAGCTTGACTAGATTTTTTTCCTAACCAGAAAAATAAAGAAAGGTTTTGATTACATTCAGTAAATATAACCAATAGAATTGACTCATTGCTCTATTTTATATATGAAACCCAGGGAGTCGTTCACCAGTCTGATGATGATGGAACACTTGAGGTGTTCAGTGTGTAAATACATGCTAAAGGAGCCTGTGACCATCCCCTGTGGACACAGCTTCTGCAGGACCTGCATCGAATCCTACTGGAGCAAAATATCCTCTACAGGAGGCTACCCCTGTCCTCAGTGTAGGGAGATGTTTATATCTCATCCTGCACTGAACCTGAACTTCACTCTGGCTAACGTGGTACTCACTCAGCAGCATGCGGCGATGAGTTATGCTCATCCTCCTCAGAGCGACGCCAGACCTGGAGATGTGGCCTGTGATTCCTGCTCTGGGAGAAAGATGAGGGCAGTGAAGTCATGTCTGACCTGCCGGGAATCTTTCTGTGAAGCCCACGTGAGACAGCACTACACTGTAGAAGCGCTGCAAAAACATACCCTTATGGAGCCCAAGAAAATAGCTGAAACACAAACACTTAAACAACACCAGTCATTATCTCTCTCTCTCACACACACAAATTGCTGTCAGTGATCCTTACCAAAAACAACGGGGTGACACGGTTGCCTGTCTTCAAAACTTGAGAGCCCTGAGGAAATGAATTTTGATGTGGTGGAAATTGTGAAACCTTTTTTACTCTTGCCCATGTCTACCAGTCTTATACTTTATATTTTATATCTCTCAAACCTCAGAACTTCCACAACAAGTCCTCTCATTTTTTTTTTTTTATTCACCAGGTCATCAAGCGTAGTGATGACATATTCACCTTTGCTGCTGGCTGCTGAGGTGGGCTTTGATGCCACAGCAGTGCTTTTCTGTCTGAATGTAACCAGGCTCTTAGCTTTTTCAGCCTTTGTGTTCTTGAAAACTTCTTCAGTTTTCTTCAGTTTACTTCTACCCTGTTCTTCTTCTTCTTTCTGACATTATCTCTCTCAAATTGGACCAGGTTACTTCTCAGCAAGTCTAAATGTTTCAGGCTGAAACTGCTGCCGTCTGGGAAGCCACAGTCCTTCACCCACCACATTAGTTGTGACACAGAATCAGGACCATAATTAGTTCTCATATATTTCATATATATTTGCATGGAGTAGAAAGATCGGATCAATATCCAATTCGCCAAGACACATTTATGTGGCCTAATGTAAATGGAACAGTTTTAACAAATCAGATAGCTATCGGATCAGAGACAACACATGAAGTGACCAGGTGTAAAAAGGCCCTTAATCTCTTAGTCTCTATCTGTTCTCTGTGTTATGTGTGTGCTTTATCCTTTTTTGTTGGCTTTTTCTCTTTTCCCCTAACCTGCTTTGCTCTCCTTTTCTCTTTTCCCCTAACCTGCTTTTCCCCTAACCTGCTTTGCTCTCTTGCTCTCTTTGAGTCTACGCAGAGCTCGTCAGCTTTTAGCGGTTTCTGAAAACCTCGCAAACAAGACGCCTTTAGCACCTCATCCCAGATTACTGCCGTGCTTTACTTTTTATTTCTAGGCCTTGCACTAGGTGCCTATCCAGGTCCCTGACCTGTTGACAGATCCAGGTCTAAATCCTGTCTTTACAGCCCTTAACACACAGAGACAACCAACAATATAGTTTTACTATTCAACACTAATAAATTTAACTAGTGTTCTCTGAAAAAACCCTTAAAACCTTGCAATTAAAATAAATAAAATAAATTCTCTCACCTTCCACGTGTCCAATTACTGCCAACAACACCAACGTGTTGTGGAAGTTCTGAGGTTTGAGAGATTTAAAGTATAAGACGGGTAGACACATTTACATTTACATTTACAGCATTTGGCAGACCCCCTTATCCAGAGCAACGTACATAAGTGCTTAAATCTCTAACATTGAATACATTAATGCTGGCTCACTAAGTTACATACTTAAGATACCATGAGTTTAAAACATTTGTTCAAAGTTACAATGAAAAAGTATCAAAAGGTGTGTTTTTTTTTTGTTTTGTTTTTTTTAAATGCAAAAGATAATGAAATAAGTGCTAGTTGAAGTGTTTCCTGAATAAGTAACATCAAACATTGTCCATCCGGTTCGCTTACAAGATGTGCCATTCTCTGCCATAACAAAAGATTTCAGGAAGAAGCTTGGACCTATAATTGAATTTTCCTTAGAAACTTTTAAACAGATTGAAAAAATCAAGGGTGGTCTTTTGTATATAAGAAGGGACCACCCTTGATTTTTTAAATACCAGAATCAGACCAGGCTTTGAATACAAATGGCTTGTTACCGGTCCGTATATTAACATTGTGCCATAATACGGACCGGTAACAAGCCATTTGTATTCAAAGCCTGGTCTGATTCTGGTATTTATACTCTAAGTGACATTTTTAATGACAAAGGCCTCAAGTCATTCCAAAATTTAAGCACAGAGTTTTCTATACCTGGATTTTCTTTTTTTTATGTTTAAGATTAAGATCAGCCCTTAAAGCATATGGAGTCCCCTGGTCCTCCGAGTTACAGGTACATCCCCTTTAAGATTGGCTGGACCTTAAGATCCCTACCAGTGGCTTAGTATCCAAAATCTATGACTCCATTCTTTGTTGTCTTACTCCTGGGAACGTGAAGACCTAGTCAAACCCGACTGGGACATGGTATGGGGAAATGATCCACTACAAATGATGATCCACTACAAATCTATTAATAAGGCTTATCTTACTCCTAGTGTTCTGTACAAGATGAGGTTTAGATCTGATCCCTACTGTCATATTTGCCATATTTGTCATAACTCTATAATAGGTTCATATATGCATATGCCTTGTACTTGTGTCCTTGAATACTTTCCTTATGTACTTATGTGTCCTCCACTCTCTCTGACATTTTGTTTATGGACCCAAAGATCCACTACTTCTTCTGTTACTAGATGACTCGACTCTTAAACTAAATACTGGTCAAAAACGTACGGCTGCCAAAAAGAGTATGCTGAAACTGTGGTTTGAAACATCCATCTCTACAAACTTCATTTTTACACCTGGTCAATTCATGTGTTGTCTCTGATCCGATAGCTATCTGATTTGTTAAAACTGTTCCATTTACATTACTTGGCGAATCAGATCTTTCTACTCCTGCCCAAAATGCAAATATATTTTACCTAATTTCCATGGTAATTGAAATGGAACACGCTTTGGTGTATGCGGTTTTCAGAATGCAATCAAAGAGAAGACGAAAAAACTGATTACGACGGTTATGCTACAAAAAACAGCATTTACAGTTTGCTGCATTTTTGCTGGCGATGTTTGCTGTTATTTGTTTGTGGTGCGATGCACGACTCGTGAGTCACCTGCGAGTGACGTACTTCCGTTTGGGAGGAGTATAGCGCTGACGTATGTGGCTTAAACAACCACATTCATTTACACCTGTCCAGTTCCATCTGAAATGCGTCCCAGACCACCTCCTGAAGGGGTTTGTACCATCAGATTTACAGTATATCCGTCTGGAAAACGTTACGAAAACGATAGATTTCTGATCACAGAAAACGCATGAAGTGATCAGGTGTAAAAATCCCCAAACAATGATTTTTTTGTACAGTGACAAATTACTTTTTTATTTATTTGTTTTTATTGTTTTCAGATATTAAAATATACATTAAACACTAATGTTTATGTATTCTGAATTTATTTTCTGAATAGATAAATATAACATACAAATTGTTATCATTTAATTGTCTTACAGAAAATTGAAAATGACAGACAATTATTTGCTACTCGCTTAGAGTTGATCACCAAATCTCAAAGCGCTTGTCCTGGAGAAACAGTGAGGGGTCCGAGATTCTGTTGTTAAAGAGACTGTTGGAAATAAACACACACATTTAGTACACATCTTGTACTAAAATATAGGACATACTAACACACACACACTTACCACACAGTCTGAACATTGCTATTTATTGAGAGGACGTTGTAGATGTTTCTTGCTGCGATGTCAGTAATGTGATTGTTGCTGAGGCTGAAATGAAACAGAATGAAACTAGATTTGTAAAGTTCATCACGACAAACTTTGATGTTGGCTTTGACGAGGCAAGTATTCGCAAAGGCCGGTGCTTTTTGGAGGCGAGTGGACATAAGGATCAGTGTTACTTTTGGAGGCAAGTGGACAGAAAGATAGGGTGCAAAAACATTTGGAGGCAAGTGGAGACGAGCATGTGACATCATCCAAATACTCCTGAGGAAGTTCCCCTCATTGAGCTGAGTGTTTTGATATGTCACATGTTCATGTTGTGCTAATTTTTGATTTTCACGTGACATCACGTGACGTCATCAGAATACACGTGAGGAAGTTCCCCTCATTGTTCTGAGTGTTTTGATATGTCACATGTCCATGTTGTAAAAAGTTTTTTGATTTTGCATATTTTGGGGGCAGGGCTGCGGTACAACCGGAAGGCCAGTCGGTACACCGATTTAAACCTTTGTTCTGAGTATCACCCTAAAGGATCTGGCCGAGTTTGGTGTAGATAGTTCGAAAGTTTGCCGAGTTATAAACCTCCAAATTTTATAATGGGAGTCTATGGGAAAAAAGGCCACTTTGAGACCCGGTACCGGAAGTACCGGTACTCGGATCGCTTAGAAACGTAATAGCAACAAACTTCAGACCAGCGTCTACAACATATCTGAATTTGGTTCATGTGGCTCGAAAGATCTAGGCCGCATTAAATTTTATAAATTTTTGTCTAAGCTGAAATAGGAACAGAATGTTGGCTTCTACAAAGTAACATAATTAACACACCATCTGCTGAACATCAGATATGTGATTGCTATACAACCTACAAAAGGACAACACTCAAATCATCGCTACATTCAGCACTCACTCGAGAATGGACGTTTTGTGTAGTTGTGGCATTAGCAGCTCCAGCTGGTCGTCACTGATCTGACAGTGGCTTAGGTCCAGTTGCGACAGTTCCTCAGAATATTCCAGAACCAGCGCCAGTGATTTGCAGGCCTGCATATTCAGCTGGGTCTCACTCAGGTCCACTTTATCTCTCAAAGCCTGGGAGAGAGCCATTGCTCGCCTCACGCGCTCCTTCTCAGAACCCAGGTCCACATGGGACAAGAATAGGAGCAGCAGAGCTTTACTGCAGCTGAGACAAAGAGTTTTATAGGTGTTTACATAATTCCTGCACAAATACACAGACGTATTAAAAAAGCGTCTTAAAAAAGCGTCTTACTGCAGCGTGACTGTGTGTAGAACAGGAAACAGCTCTTCTACTGCCGCCTCCTCCATCTCACAGTCCTGAATAACGAGCTGAATGTGTATGTGAGCTCTCTGGATAGCCATGGAAATGATCCTGCAGTCATCACTGCTCAGAACCAGACTGAATGTGGTCGTGTCTGCTGTGAGGTCCAGAGCGTCCTGGCAGGAGAAGTCCAGCTTGTGGTGTAGAGCAGAGAGAAGAACTGCTGCCTCCTTCTGGAGCTCAGGAATATTGCAGCAGTGAAGCAGTCTCAGCAATAGCAGCCGGTCAACCCTGAGAACACATCCGTCAATACACAAACTAAATATTTAACATTATAAGACTTCTTCCAACCAGCGGTAACGCACCTGAGCTCAGACATGGAGTAAAACAAAACAAAACTCGGGCCAACCTGAGATGGGAGACATGGCTGAGTAGTGGCACGATGCTCTGTAGCTCCCCTTCTGGTACGGAGGCCCACAGCAGGTTGAGAGAGACGCCTGTGCAGTGCTGCAGGGTGAAGCGCAGTGCAGCACAGTCGACAGAGTTCAGCTGTCTGTTCTCCAAGTTAATGCACTTCTCTGTTGAATTCAACAGGCTGGAGACGATGTGCGCAGAACCAGTTTCATAAAGCTTTCTCATGACGGACAGCACAAAGCTGGACTTCAACCTACAGACATAACACACACCTTTTTATCTTGTATTGCAATGCCCTACCTTTATGTTCCTATTATGCACAGGAAATGTTTAGGCTGGTGGCATCTATATGACTCCTCCATTAGGTCCCACAGATAGTACAGGAAGTATTAAAAAACCTAAAGTAACCTAATGAAGTCGTGAAGGCATTTTATCTCACCCTTTGAGTTGAGCTTTGTCCAGCACCATCAGCAGGTCTTGGAGGTTTTCCTGATAAATGGTGCTTTTTCTAATGTCTACAGTGATGGTGTGATGCTGCAAGAACCAGTGAATCACATCCCAGCCCAGAGAGCAGGAACTCAGGTCTCCGCTTACGTTTTGCAGGAAGCGGCGAGTAAGGTCTTCATCCTGAAGCTCATAAACAACTGTAGCAAGCTTCTGGAGAGTCTCTTCAGAGAATCTACACACACATCAATAGATACGTTAAATCCAGTTGTTTAAGATACAGGAGATGTGATTATTTAATTGAGAGTGAAACATTTTCCACAAGAAATTTAATGCTCCTCTACAGTACCTGACTGTTAGAGGTCCTTGAGGATTGAGTAAGTCTAGCAGTGACTCGTCTGCCATCTTGTACTCTGTCAGGTTCAAACACTGTATTTTCCAGTGTCTCAGAAGGAACTGCAGTCTTGTCAGGATCTTACCAGTCATTCTCTCTGGTTTCTTAGTGCTGCTCTCAGTGAGCAAAAGCTCCTCAAAGGCCACAAGTGTGTGAGACCTCAATAACATTCTTTGTGGCATCTTTACCAGTATGTCACTGCACAGCCTGTAAGAATACAAAACGACAAAGAAATATAGGTCATATATGAACCTTTATGAACCTAACAAGATTTAAGTGATGATATGGGTGATGATAAGGGTCAGACCTGAGCTGGGAAATGCGAGGAAGACACTGAATAAAGCTTCTCACTTTCCTCTTCTCGTTCGACCAGCCTGTCAGCTCTACCACTTTCTTCACTGTCTGGAGTTTCAGCACTTCCAGGAAAAGTAAAGCTTTTTTGTCCATCAGGCTAATGGTCCAGACTTCAGGAAGTGACTCGTAAACTGAGCGTAATGCTGAAAGGACGCTCCTGCCGGTTTCAGACTCATAGTCCTTCGCATGCAAGTACAGGTCAAGCAGTAAGTTACAGTGGGCAACGCTGTCAAATTCCTCATCTTCTCCAGAAAATGAGAAGTTTCTGAAGCTGCACAGAGACACCAACAGTTCAGTGAAGTTCTCTCCAGTTTCTACACTGCGCTCTGTGGCTCCAGCGATCAGCTTCACCAGAAACTGCAAGGTGGTCTTCTGCCTTCTTTTTCCATGCAGACCAAAACCAAATCTAAAATTACAAAAAAATGAAAGAGACAAAATAGATTTATTGCTCATGATGGAGCACCGTTGAGGTTAAAGGAAACTAACCAGGCTATTTTAACACTCACCTGAGCTGGGAGATGTAGGGCAGACACTGAAGCAGGATCTTCAGTTCACTCTCATCCTCTGACCATCCTGTCAGCTCCACCGCTTTCTTCACCGGCTGGAGTTTCAGCACTTCCAGGAAAAGTGAAGCCTTTTTATCTGAGAGGTTTATGGACCAGATTTTAGGAAGGGAACTATAAACGGACTGTAAGGCTGGAAGGACGTTCCTGCCTTCTAGAGCCTCATAGCTTCTAATATGATTGTAAAAAAGCAGCAGGAAAACTGAAGTTTCTTTGTCTGTCTTGAAACATTTCTCCACGATTGTCTGAATCTTCTCGTTCTGGTGGAGGGCTGCTTGCAAACACAAATCCAGCAGAAATCTTCTCACTCTCTTCCTCCTTTCTTGAGGGTATTTTCTTTGAGGATGGAGTGGAACAAAACTAAAGAAACAAACAAGTTTAAGATTAAATGGATGGGAAATGTAACTAACTTTCTCTAGTATAAAAACATGTTAAAGTTGCGGTGCACGATGTTTGAAAGCCAATGTTGACATTTGAAATCACCAAAACAAACACACCCCTAACCCAAATGGGTGTCACCCCTGTTTTAGCTCCGCCCCCATATACATGCGTAACCCAGGCAACTATTATGGCAGAAACCGCTGGGGCAGCTGGCCGAGGGCTTTTGGTGATCAACTATTGATTTTTATCAATAAATGAACACAATGAGTAATACTATGGTAATACAAATGTGTTTGTGTAGTACTGTGTGTTGTACCGTGAAAGGTTTAGCTCCGTTTCACGCGGAAGACGACGTTCAACACCTAGAACCCGAGGCAGAGGTAACGGCAGGTGTCCACCATGTCAATGTTTCAATCGCTTTGTGCTAATGTCACACATGCGCACTGAACACTCTCTCCGCCGCATACTGACAAGACATGCCCCTTTCTGCTCATTGGCTACACGTTTGTTTAGTTTGTCGGCCCGACTCAGTTTTCTGAAGCATTTCTCAAACAACGTGCACCGCACCTTTAAGTGTTTCGATCAGAACTCCTGGCATTTAGTGACGTAGTGTTACAAGAAAACAATCAACAACAGGGTGGTGTGATAAAAACTTTGTTATCAAGTGGTTTATTACTTTTTTAAATCAGCATCCGAATTATGAGCCCCTGCAAATTAACTGAAAAAAAAAACGTCACTTCTGACTGACCAATCATAGTCACCTGAGCTTAGAGATGTAGGGCAGACACTGAAGTAGGCTCCTAATTTCATTCTCTTCCTCTGACCATCCTCTTAGCTCTACTGCTTTCTTCACCGTCTGGAGTTTCAGCACTTCCAGGAAGAATGAAGCTTTTTTCTCAGACAGGTTTATAGACCAGATTTCTGGAAGTTTCTGGTATACAGCCTGTAAGGCTGATCGGACCTTCTGGCCCGTTCGAGCCTCGTAGTCTGTTACACATGAGTACAGGTCCAGTAGGAAAGCAGACTGCTCTCGATAAGTCTTGAAACAGAGTAAAGGCAATTTCTGTACAGTTTCCAGAATGCTGTCTTTCTGATGGATCGCTGCTTGCAGACAAAGATTTATAAGGAACGCCGTCATATTTTTTCTCCATGCGTTAAGTGATTCTTTCAGAGTCTGAGGTGGATCAACACTACAAAATAATGACAGTAATATTGCAGAGGTAAGAACATATAAATCATAGACAGGACTATGACAGATCAGTTTTACTCTAAAGATGAAGGAAATGCCATATTACTTTCATCAATTATTTTAGGCTTCAAAATACGAAAAGGATGATGCTTAACAGTCACCTCAGCTGGGATATGTAGGACAGACATTGAAGAAAACTCTTCACTTCGCTCTCTTCATCTGTGCAGTCTCGAAGCTTTACACATTTCTTTGTTGTTTGTCGCAGAACCTCCAGGAAGATGGAGGCCTTTCTCTTAGAGAGATCGATGGACCATACTGGAAACAACAGATTCAGAGTTAATACATCCATACATGCATGTAATGCCTATCCGGCATAGGGTCACAGGGAGTCTGGAGCCTACCCCTAGAGACTCAGAGAACAAGGTGTTGGAAACCCTGGACTACAGACTACAGTGCATGTCTTTGGACTGAGAAAGGAAACCCCAAAGGAATCCATTGAAGCTCTGGGTGGAGGCAGGAATCAAACAACCAACCCAAGAGGTGCAAATGTGATACAACCATTAAGCCAGTAGGAAAATATGGAGGGGAGTGACATCTGCTCAACGCAGACTCTACACTGGTGTCCCACAGGGCTCAGTACTTGGTCCTCTTCTTTTCTCCCTGTATACTTACTCTATTGGTGGAGTTGTTTCCTCACATGGGTTCTCTTACCACTGCTATGCTGATACACAACTTATCTTCTCTTTCCCACCCTCAGATACCACAGCTTCTGATCAGATCTCAGCATGTCTGGCAGAAATATCATCATGGATGACTGCTCATCAGTTAAAGCTCAATCCTAGCAAAACTGAACTGCTGTTCATCCTAGGTGATTCATCCCCAGGTCATGATCTTGCTATATCCCTGCACAACGATCTGATCTCCCCTTCAGCCACAGCTCACAACCTTGGGGTAACCATGGACAATCAACTGTCCTTTTCCTCTCATGTTGCTAATGTGACTCACGCATGTCGGCTTCTTCTCTACAACATTAGAAGGATTCGGCCATTTTTGTCCACACAGGATACTCAAGTACTTGTTCAGTCTCTTGTCATTTCAAGACTGGATTGCAACGCACTGCTGGCAGGTCTACCAATGAACGCAATTTGTCCTCTGCAAATGATCCAAAATGCAGCTGCGTGGCTTGTTTTCAACCTGCCAAAGTTCTCCACACCACCCCGCTGCTGCGATCCCTCCACTGGCTTCCGGTAGCTGCACGCATCAGATTCAAAACACTGATGCTGGCCTACGAAGCCAAAAATGGACCAGCTCCCTCTTACCTCAAAGCCCTCATCACTCCTCGCACTGCACCCCGACTGGTTCCACCATCTCTCAGGGTAAGAGGCAAGCATACTACAAGACTCTTCTCTGTTCTGGCACCAAGGTGGTCGAATGAACTTCCCCTAGAGGTCCGGACAGCTGAGTCACTGGATATTTTCAAACAGCGGTTGAAGACCTACTTATTCAGGAAACACTTCAACTAGCACTTCTTTCCTTATCTTTTGCATTTATTAAAAAAAAAAAAAAACCTTTGACACTTTTTCATGTAACCTAGTGAACCAGCGTTAATGTATCCAATGATAGAGATTTAAGCACTTATGTACATCGCTAGGGGGGCACGGTGGCTTAGCCACGTTCGCCTCACACCTCCAGGGTTGGGGGTTCGATTCCCGCCTCCGCCTTGTGTGTGTGGAGTTTGCATGTTCTCCCCGTGCCTCAGGGGTTTCCTCCGGGTACTCCGGTTTCCTCCCCCGGTCCAAAGACATGCATGGTAGGTTGATTGACATCTCTGGAAAATTGTCCGTAATGTGTGATTGTGTGAGTGAATGAGAGTGTGTGTGTGTGCCCTGCGATGGGTTGGCACTCCGTCCAGGGTGTATCCTGCCTTGATGCCTGATGACGCCTGAGATAGGCACAGGCTCCCCGTGACCCGAGGTAGTTCGGATAAGCGGTAGAAAATGAGTGAGTGAATGAGAGTGTACGTCGCTCTGGATAAGGGTGTCTGCCAAATGCTTTAAATGTAAATACAGCACCAAGTGACCATGAACACCAAAAAAATCTTACCGCGAACAGGAACCTTTGTTTCATCGCTTGGAGTGCTGATGTCTCCATTACTGTAGACAGCAGAGACTCTGGCTCTGTAACAAGTGCTGTATGGAAGACTTATTCTGCACTCACACACAGGCCCTTCGGTTTGAACGGACTGCCATCCCTCCAGCCCAGCCTCCAAATACTCCACCATGTAGTAGCGCACAGGGGAGTCTTCATCACTCTCGGCCCTCTGCCAGGCAATGTACAGAGAGTCTTTATTCGGCTTCAGCACTGTCGGTGCTCCAGGTCTGTCTCTGTAGGCTGTCTGGAACTCTGTAACTTGGCTGTAGTCTGTCATTTCATTACTGTCCATTAGAGAATATCGGAGTTGGTAATGAGTTCCTGGTGCAAGATGCGAAACCACACAGTTCTCTCCAGTGCAAGAGATGACTCTCCATTTCATATCTATAGGACTTCTGTCTTCCTTCACTGCTCTGTACTCCACTCTGCAATATTGAGTATTTGTTTTTAAACTTTGCAGTTTCATCGTCACTCGAGTCTGTTGCACTGTAATTATTTCTGACGGATTTGGTTTTATGTGGAGTTTTACATTCCGGCTGACCAACTCTCCAGACTGGTAAAGATGTATCGCAGGGGCAGGAAAACGGAAATCAGTTACAGATGCTGCAATGAACGTGGTTTCTTGTATGCTCTCACTCGTGGTTTTCTTTAAAATTAATGAACGAAGGTCAGAGAGGATTTCAAGACTTGTATCCAAAATTCTGGACAATTCCTTAATGTTTACTGATTTATCATTCTGCCTCAGAGCTGAAAGAAATGGATCTTCTCCCTCCAGTGAGGTAAAAATGAAACCCAACACTTTGTCTGCTTGGCTGTCCTGGACAAAGCGCTGTACGTCATTTTGATTGTTCAGGATTTTGATGCTAGCAGATTTACACTGGATCAAAGCTGTAACTTGAGCGTTTTTGTTTTGGAGCCACTGGCGCCTGCACTCTGAACCGAATGGCGATTGGTTGCTTTCATCTAGAAGATCTTGTAATTTCTCCTCTTTCTCTAATGCTGTTGTGTCTCGTATGGTCTTAATACAGGAGGCCAGTTTTCTCTGAAATATGGACTGGTACTGCTGCAGAAGTGAAGAAAACTCAAACAGAGCATCCTTTACACCTGGAAACTGTGTAAATACATCATGACCAACAACAACAGACATCAGAGTTTGAGAAAAGCTAATGTCCATCTTTAGTTTTTCCAGAACGTTCTCTGCTTTATGTAATTGATCTTGACTGATGTCTTTTACAACACAAGCTGATGTTTGGAACAGATTCTTCAGAGGATAGAGCCAGACTTTAAGAGGAACTTCTCCTGCATTCTGAAGTACGGTATCCACAGAACTTTGAAGAACAACTCCATCGATAAAGGAAGCTGTTTTTTCTATTTCAGTGAGCCTGGAGAGTAGCTCAGTGTGATCTGAGGAAGCGATCATCTTCGTGAACACGTCTTTCAGGTTTGTGTTTTCAGTGCTTCTGTTCTTCTTGCTATCAAAGACAAAAAACGCCTGAGATCCGTACAGTACTGCTACAACTACGTGCGTCGCTGTGGTCGAGCCAGTTAACGAGAGCAGAAATCTCTTGTGTAGCAGTTCGTGACTGAGCATGTCCAGTCTGGTGGAGGTTCTGTAATGCAGAGTGACTCGGTCCTGCAGCTGGGACTGAACAGGATGATTAATAAATTCAGAAGCTCCAGTGATCTCAACCATCCCTGATACGACACTTGCCCTCAGAGAAACACTCAGGTCTAAAGCTGTAAGTCTGTCTTGTAGAGAGTCTCCATCTAAAATCCTCACATCACTCTGCAGTCGAGGGATCGACAGTTTCATGGAGGATAATAGGTTCTTTTCCCACAAAAAGATATCTGAAAATAAAAAAAATAAAAAAATCACATAGCATCAAAGCATTCATCTGATTACAGAGAATTGGCTGCTGGACACCATGAATCGTGTCCCAATCCGTCTACTTATACCAAAACTAAAAGTATGTCCATTTTCACTTCTTTAAAATGTAGTGAATTAAACCTGTCACAAAACTCTTCCTGAGTGAATCCACAGTCTCCCAGAACCAGTACATCCAGTTTTCTCATTAAAACTTACAATGTAGTTATTAATATTTATTACTACTTATTGAGTAGAAACATGTTCCTACCAGAGGTGAAGGACTCGCTGCGGCAGTCATACAACATCCCAAGGTCCAACCGGCGACCCAGCGCAGCAACTTCAACAAACTCTGAGGTAACATCTGAAAATAATGGTGTGAAGATGTACTGATTCATTGTGGTAGTGTGTATAGCGCAGAGAAATGACCTGACACACAGCACTGTATTATAACCCACCCTGGGCCTCCTGAAGTCCTCTGAAGAAACGCTTTGACAGGTGAGACAACTCGGACTCGGCTCGCTCTAGGCTCTAACACAGAAAAGTTGGGAAGAATTTATACATTTCAAAATGCCGGAATCTTCGACTAAAGTTCATAGAGTTTTGTGTTTACCTTGACTCTCGCTGTCAGCTCTTCAATGTAGCTGAGGATATGCATTCTCTCCAAGTGGATTGCTGACTGGTGTGGAATTGCTGATAATTTTTCCTAACAAAACAAGAAAAGCAGGTAAGACATAGAGAAAACATTTACGTTAGATTATACTTCTTACAAAATCTCTAAATGGCGGACCTCAGCTGCATGAATTCCACCTTTGGCCAGGACAATGTCGTGGTCTTTATGTTTCTCCATCACACAGACAAAACAAATGAAGACCTGATCCGTTTTGCAGAAGACCTCCAGAGCTCTGTAGTGCAGGTGGCAGATTCTTGTCTCTGGATCCTCCGTCACGTCTCTGAGCTGGTGTCTCTGCAGTGCTACAACAGTGTAGTGTTGCCTCACGTGGGTCTCACAGTATGCTACGCTGCAGGTCAGGCACCACTTTACCGCCCTCATCCTCTTCCCAGTGCAGATATCACAGGCCATGTCTCCAGGTACAGCGTAGCTCTGAGCAAGTTCATGTCCGAACCCAGCCTGCTTCAGCGTGTTATGAAGTGACATATTTTTCTTTAGTGTAGGACGAGTTTTAAACCTCTTACTAAACTGAGGCCCAGAGAATTGTTTCTCCCAGGTTCTGCAGAAACACAGAGAATGGGCATGGGCAAATTCGCCACTTGTTTACAAATCAAACACCTCCAATAATCCTTTGGCAATCTGCTGTATGAATCTCTACATATTTTATATAAATACAAATAAAAAAATGGTCAGAACCCTATGAAGATAGAGTGTTTAAAAAAACACATCAATGTTAAAATCAGAGTAAACCGGACATGAACTTCATGCTTGTACCTAATGAATGGATAGATGCTTTCATTGCTGAATCTCGGGGGTTCACCCATAGACCGGTCACTACTGTAAGACAGACAGGGGGAGGGGCCTGGCTCCAGTTTCATCCTGGGGATCAACATAAATCCAGACTGAATTGTGGACTAGACTCTAAATCTAGAACAAATGTTGCAAAAGGTTTATACTGAATTCTTAAAGGAACTGAAACGTTTTGTCTGTCTTCTTTGTGGGATAAACACATGATCCACCTAGATATACTGCTTCTCTACTTATTTAATATAAATACAAACAAAAACGCTGTCAGCATCATCAGGACAGTGTCTTTTAAAAAAAAGATGTTCAAAATGTAAAAAGAATAAACAAACATCAGTATTAAAATCACAGTAAACCTGAGTTGAACTTCATGCTTGTACCTGATGTGTAAGTTGTTTTCATTGCTGAATTTCGGGGGTTCACCCATAGACCGGCCACTACTATAAGACAGACAGGGGGAGGGGCCTGGCTCCAGTTTCATCCTGCGGATCAACATAAAGCTAGTTTATTAAAATCCAGACTGAATTTTGGACTAAACTCTAAATCTATAGGAAATGTTGCAAAATGTTTATACTGTATTGTTAAAGGTGCGGTGCACGATGTCTGAAAGCCAATGTTGACATTTGAAATCACCAAAACAAACACGCCCCTAAACCAAATGGGTGTAACCCCTGTTTTAACACCCCTGTGTAACCTGTTGGGGCGGCTGGCCGAGGGGATATTTTTATCAGTAAATGAACACAATGAGTAATACTATGGTAATACAGATGTGTTTGTGTAGTACTGTGTGTTGTACTGTGAAAGGTTTAGCTCCGTTTCACGCGGAAGACGACGTTCGACACCTAGAACCCGAGGCAGAGGTAACGGCAGGTATCCGCCATGTCAATGTTTCAATCGCTTTATGCCAATGTCAGACATGCGCACTGAACACTCTCTCCGCCCATATTGACGAGACACGCCCCTTTCTGCTCATTGGCTACACGTTTGTTTTCTAAAGCATTTTTTTAAACATCGTGCACCCTGCATTTAAGTTTTGTCTGTCTTTTTTGTGAGATAAACACATGATCCATCTGGAGAAGCTGCTTCTCTACTTAATTAATATAAATACAAATAAAAACGCTGTCAGCATCATCAGGACAGTGTCTTTTAAAAAAAAGATGTTCAAAATGTAAATAGAATAAACAAACATCAGTATCAAAATCACAGTAAACCTGAGTTGAACTTCATGCTTGTACCTGATGTGTAAGTTGTTTTCATTGCTGAATTTCGGGGGTTCACCCATAGACCGGCCACTTCTGTAAGACAGACAGGGGGAGGGGCCTGGCTCCAGATTCATCCTGGGGATCAACATTAAGCTAGTTAATGATAGTCCAGACTGAAGTGTGGACTAAACTCTAAATACAGCTGTGTGCACATTTTAAAAGTTTGTGTTAAACCTGGGAGTAAGGAAACAAACCTGCTTATAAATGAACTGCCTTCATCCAACTGGTCAGATGTGGGACCTAAAGCCAACATTGGAGCTGGAGAGCTGTGACAGAACTCACTAAAGACAAAAACATCACCAGTTGTGTAATCCTGAACCTGACGCACAGCTGTGTATGCCAATAAAACCTTTATATGCCATCAAACTTAGGGTTAAAATTAACCTTTCAAAACTTAAATAAAACATATAAAAAGGTTTATATTTGAATTGTATGTCAGGTTTCTGTCTTCTGTTCAGTCTCTTACTTTACATAGGGTGAAAAAAACCTCTTGCTCATTGTGCTGGACGTTGACCAATCCTCATTCGGAGACGGAGACGGCGACGGCATATTTGAGCTGTAACAGATAAAACTATTACTTCATACACGTAGAATTTGACATGATATGATTAGACGAATAAAATACACTAAGCACTTTCAGTTTCTTATACTCTGAGTTTTCAAAGCAAGTACACAATTAGAGAAAAACCAAACATTTAATTGTGTCAGATTTGAGTAACGGTGTTTCCGTTTTCATTCAAGAGCACTATGTTATAAATATAGAATGAGTCGGGTTTCCTACGGAAGCGTATTGCATTCACTTGAGGAAAAAAAATCTACTCTGTTTTTCTGAATTAACGAGTTAATTATCTCAGAATTATGAGATAATTTTTCATGAATAAAAAGTTTTTTCACTCTGTTTTTATGAATTAATGAGTTAATTATCTCAGAATTATGAGAATAATCTTCATGAAAAGTAGATCATAATGTTCTTTTCGTCTGAACAGGCGCAAAGTCTTGAGGTGTCTGAGCAAAGTTGACGCACTAATAACAACAGCATTTATATTACTTAAAGACAGCAGTATCTCCCAATGTCTCAAACCCAAAGTAAAATAAAACCGGATTAAACTTGAAAGGCGGGACATGTTTACTTCCATGCAATCCACCTAAAATAGAGCTCCTGGCAGGATTTTGAGGGATCTCATTAATTCAGAAAAACAGAACTATTATAATTTTATTTCAAGAAAAAATTATCTCATAATTCTGAGATAATTAACTCATTAATTCAGAAAAACAAAGTAGATTTTTTTTCCTCAAGTGAATGCAATACGCTTCCGTAGATTCCTGTACTAACAGAGTAAAATACTGGTATGACATGTTCCCAAACAACCAGTTATGATAATCCTGACTTTATGTATATTTCTCTGAATATTTTTCTGAATATTAATCACGAATATTCATTTTCTTAGAGCATTTTGAAAATCACACTTAAAACCACTGATTAAAATGAGCCAACTGCAGGTTAACATGGTTAAATGTGTAAAATATTAACATTTTTACAGAACTGCACTGTTAAATTAAAGCATCCATTCATTTTAAAGCTACAGTTACAGTTTTTGTAGTTTGTTTGTAGAAAACCTACATATCATATCAAATCATATCAAATATCGTGTCTGTCTTTTAGGACCAAATTATGAAATGATATGATGTTCTTCTCATATCTCCCATCTCTAGATGAACCTGTTTCCCGGTTATTTTACCTGCTTTGCACACTGTGTCCTAGTTAATCCTCTACACCAAACTGACGGCTTGGGCCTGGATCAACGGCACACACAAAATACAATTGATATAAGGAAGGAGAAGAAAGGGATGACAAAAGGTCAACACTTCCTATCATCTTTCATGAACAATAGCCATTCATTCACTGTGAGGTCACACAGGCATCCTTTATGCTTAGAGCTTCAATAGGAAATAAAAAAAGAGCATTTGTTCATAACAGAGATGCAAAATGCACAGATCTCTTTTTTAATACTGAAACAATTTATTTTCGTCCACCTGATTATTACAGAAGTTAAAAAATAGTAAGACTTGTATGTGTGTATTGTGTGTGTCTGTGTGCGAAAAAAGTCCACACAACTTATATAGTGTATAAAATATAAAAAAATAAATAAACAAGTAGAAAATAAAATACATTTACTTTGTACAAGTACCATAATAAAGATTCTCTTAATCCCAGGTTAGTGAGAATAACACAGAAACTCAATGATAAATAAATAAACTTATGTAAATAAATAAACTTATGTAAATAAATAAACTGTACGATAAGCAGGTCGGAATATATAAAATAGTTTGTATAGATATTATTGCTTTGTTACATGGAAAGCTTTCAATGTGAATAGCAAATAAGATGATGACGTCACAGTAAACAAATAAAACGATGACGTCACTTCTGCCTAGTCAAATTAGTGTCAGAATAATGGGCAAAAATTAAAGCTCGTAATCTTCATTAACCAACCAATAAGTTCGTCAGACATTTAATGAACAAATAAATATATATAGTATAAATATATATCGTATATATTTATGTGACTTTAACTAGATCTCAGATTAAAAGTAAAATGGCGCTCGTTAGTTTTCCTTAACGCCATTTTGTTGTTGTTGTTCTTCTTCTTCTGAGTTTCTTTCTTGTCCAATGATGACAGTTTCGGTCCCTGATATACAGACAGTTTGACATCATATAACTACACACAAACCCTAAAGTGTCTAAAAGCTGATTTAGTCAATAAAACTCGTCTTATGACTCTTACCCTGCCAAGGCTCGTCCTGTGGGTGTTAACCACACATCACTTTCACTTTCGATTCCTCTGTCCAATACGACTCACTTCACTATATACAGGGACCCTAACTAGTGCATGACATGTTCTCACTATACACACTATGTTCTGCAATACATAGCTTTCAGTGTGTAATTAGGACACGGTCACTTTGTTTGACGTGGGCTTCATGTGGAGAAACGAGAAGTGTATAAGGAAGGACATTATAAAGACAGTATAAGGACAGTACAAGGACATTATAAAGACAGTATAAAGACAGTATAAGGACATTATAAAAACATTATAAAGACAGTATAAGGACAGTATAAGGACATTATGAAGACAGTATAAGGACATTATAAAGACAGTATAAGGACATTATAAAGACAGTATAAGGACAGTATAAGGACATTATAAAAACATTATGAAGACAGTATAAAGATAGTATAAGGACAGTATAAGGACATTATAAAGACAGTATAAGGACATTATGAAGACAGTATAAGGACAGTATTAGGACATTATAAAGACAGTATAAGGACATTATAAAGACAGTATAAGGACATTATAAAGACAGTATAAGGACATTTATAAAGACAGTATAAGGACAGTATAAGGACATTATAAAGACAGTATAAGGACATTTATAAAGACAGTATAAGGACATTATAAAGACAGTATAAGGACAGTATAAGGACATTATAAAGACAGTATAAGGACATTTATAAAGACAGTATAAGGACAGTATAAGGACATTATAAAGACAGTATAAGGACATTATAAAGACAGTATAAGGACATTTATAAAGACAGTATAAGGACAGTATAAGGACATTATAAAGACAGTATAAGGACAGTATAAGGACATCCTCTCTTCTCTGGCTCTCAACGAAGGCGGTCGCATTTTCTCTCCCTCTCCTCCCCTCTACTTTCCCTGCTTTGCTTCTTTCGTCTCGTCTACTGTCTTATACTTTGAGAGACTCTCTCCGCACTGCTCTCCAAACTAAAATATCATGGATTTGATAAACTGGTCTCTCAATGCAATTGACACCATCTTCTCGACGAGAAGCTTGGGTTCGGGGGAACCTGACTGCCCTGCCGGAACGTTTGCAGCTGGCTATACGATGGACGCGTGGGAGAGGTGGCGGGTCGTGTGTCTGGCGGCTCTTTCTGTGGAGGACATTGAAGATATCTACCTATTCGGAACCATGATAACAGGAGTTCTGCTGATTGGATTAGGCATTGCCCTGGTTTATCGAGAGAATCAGAAAACGGTAACAGCTGTTCAAAATCTCCCAAAGCTGTCCGTCATGATCGATGCAGTGGGCAGAGCGGTCAGCACTGAGGCTGGGACTAATAACCGCATTATGGGTAACATCACGATGAAGCTCACTGCTTTGGATACTGTTTTGGTTAACATCATGGAGAAGCTTTGGAAAGAAAATCGGATCGATATGGAGACCAGAATGGACTAAGAGTGTAGTCGTGTAAATTGGAATGCGTCTACTCGCCCCAAGACTAAACAATCCCAATCTTATCTGCTTTCGGCTCCTCTCAACCAGCACTGGCCTCGGCCAAGGCCGCTGTTGGAACAACAATTCCCCCGGCAGAGCACTGCAGCGAGACGCTCTTGCGTTCCTTCCCCCACTTCTACAGACACCTGCTGATTGTTGACTCTCTTTGGGACTAATCAAGGTTGTCTCCATGGCAATTTGCTGTGTATCGCTATGACAATCTTGCGGACTGAGGCACACCAAGATTTGATGCCGGGAGCAACGACTCTCCAGGCCTACACTTACATACATACACACACACACACACATACATATATAAAGATATGCACTCACCCCCCACCCCCCATCCCACGCCTTCGCCGCTTTGTACCGCCAGTCTGACAAGCGGGTCTGTGACCAGCGCCGAAAGGCCGCAGGACCTGATGGCTGCTTGCCTGTGCTGGATTACCTCCACCCCCCACTCCCCTCCCCTGTTGCAAGTCATGTGTTTATGGCGTACTGTTTATGTGCTTATGTTGCTGAGGTGTTTTTTTTCTTGTTCCCACACTGTACTCCCCACCGGAGGATAGTCTGGGGGTTGTTGTTTTTTTTTCTCCTCCCTTCCCTCATGTTATGCTGTATCTCTTCTCAATCCCCTGTCTTCCTGTCCTGTCCTCCCCTTGTATTGTATGTATTGTATGTATGGGCAGGTTGATGGCTAATTTCGCTGGTACCTGTGACCAGTGACAATAAAGGCTACTACTACTACTACTACATTATAAAGACAGTATAAAGACAGTACAAGGACATTATAAAAACATTATAAAGACAGTATAAAGACATTATAAAGATAGTATAAGGACAGTATAAGGACATTATAACGACAGTATAAGGACATTATAAAGACAGTATAAGGACAGTATTAGGACATTATAAAGACAGTATAAGGACATTATAAAGACAGTATAAGGACAGTATAAGGACATTATAAAAACATTATAAAGACAGTATAAAGACAGTATAAAGACATTATAAAGATAGTATAAGGACAGTATAAGGACATTATAAAGACAGTATAAGGACATTATAAAGACAGTATAAGGACAGTATAAGGACATTATAAAGACAGTATAAGGACATTATAAAGACAGTATAAAGACAGTACAAGGGCATTATAAAAACATTATAAAGACAGTATAAAGACATTATAAAGATAGTATAAGGACAGTATAAGGACATTATAAAGACAGTATAAGGACATTATAAAGACAGTATAAGGACAGTATAAGGACATTATAAAAACATTATAAAGACAGTATAAAGACATTATAAAGATAGTATAAGGACATTATAAAGACAGTATAAGGACATTTATAAAGACAGTATAAGGACAGTATAAGGACATTATAAAGACAGTATAAGGACATTATAAAGACAGTATAAGGACATTATAAAGACAGTATAAGGACAGTATAAGGACATTATAAAGACAGTATAAGGACATTATAAAGACAGTATAAGGACAGTATAAGGACATTATAAAGACAGTATAAGGACATTTATAAAGACAGTATAAGGACAGTATAAGGACATTATAAAGACAGTATAAGGACAGTATAAGGACATTATAAAGACAGTATAAGGACATTATAAAGACAGTATAAGGACATTATAAAGACAGTATAAGGACAGTATAAGGACATTATAAAGACAGTATAAAGACAGTACAAGGACATTATAAAAACATTATAAAGATAGTATAAGGACAGTATAAGGACAGTACAAGGACATTATAAAAACATTATAAAGACAGTATAAAGACATTATAAAGATAGTATAAGGACAGTATAAGGACAGTATAAGGACATTATAAAGACAGTATAAGGACATTATAAAGACAGTATAAGGACATTATAAAGACAGTATAAGGACAGTATAAGGACAGTATAAGGACATTATAAAGACAGTATAAGGACATTATAAGACAGTATAAAGGACAGTATAAGGACATTATAAAGACAGTATAAGGACATTATAAAGACAGATATAAGGACATTATTAAGACAGTATAAGGACATTATAAAGACAGTATAAGGACATTATAAAGACAGTTATAAAAGACAGTATAAGGACAGTATAATGACATTATAAAGACAGTATAAAGACATTATAAAGATAGTATAAGGACAGTATAAGGACATTATAAAGACAGTATAAGGACAGTATTAGGACATTATAAAGACAGTATAAGGACATTATAAAGACAGTATAAGGACATTATAAAAACATTATAAAGACAGTATAAGGACATTATAAAGACAGTATAAGGACAGTATAAGGACATTATAAAGACAGTATAAGGACATTTATAAAGACAGTATAAGGACAGTATAAGGACATTATAAAGACAGTATAAGGACATTATAAAGACAGTATAAGGACATTATAAAGACATTATAAGGACATTATAAAGACAGTATTAGGACATTATAAAGACAGTATAAGGACAGTATAAGGACATTATAAAGACAGTTTAAGGACAGTATAAGGACATTTATAAAGACAGTATAAGGACAGTATAAGGACATTATAAAGACAGTATAAGGACATTATAAAGACAGTATAAGGACAGTATAAGGACATTATAAAGACAGTATAAGGACATTTATAAAGACAGTATAAGGACAGTATAAGGACATTATAAAGACAGTATAAGGACATTATAAAGACAGTATAAGGACAGTATAAGGACATTATAAAGACAGTATAAGGACATTTATAAAGACAGTATAAGGACATTATAAAGACAGTATAAAGACAGTATAAGGACATTTATAAAGACAGTATAAGGACAGTATAAGGACATTATAAAGACAGTATAAGGACATTTATAAAGACAGTATAAGGACATTATAAAGACAGTATAAGGACATTATAAAGACAGTATAAGGACAGTATAAGGACATTATAAAGACAGTATAAGGACATTATAAAGACAGTATAAGGACAGTATAAGGACATTATAAAGACATTATAAGGACATTATAAAGACAGTATAAGGACAGTATAAGACATTATAAGACAGTATAAGGACATTATAAAGACAGTATAAAGGACATTATAAAGACAGTATTAAGGACAGTATAAGACATTATAAAAGACAGTAAAAGGACATTATTAAGACAGTATAAGGACAGTATAAGGACATTATAAGACAGTATAAGGACATTATAAAGACAGTATAAGGACATTATAAAGACAGTATAAGGACATTATAAAGACAGTATAAGGACATTTATAAAGACAGTATAAGGACAGTATAAGGACATTATAAAGACAGTATAAGGACATTATAAAGACAGTATAAGGACATTATAAAGACAGTATAAGGACAGTATAAGGACAGTATAAGGACATTATAAAGACAGTATAAGGACATTATAAAGAGAGTATAAGGACAGTATTAAGACATTATAAAGACAGTATAAGGACATTATAAAGACAGTATAAGGACAGTATAAGGACATTATAAAGACAGTATAAGGACATTATAAAGACAGTATAAGGACAGTATAAGGACATTATAAAGACAGTATAAGGACATTATAAAGACAGTATAAGGACAGTATAAGGACATTATAAAGACAGTATAAGGACATTATAAAGACAGTATAAGGACATTATAAAGACAGTATAAAGACAGTATAAGGACATTATAAAGACAGTATAAGGACATTATAAAGACAGTATAAGGACAGTATAAGGACATTATAAAGACAGTATAAGGACATTATAAAGACAGTATAAGGACATTATAAAGACAGTATAAGGACAGTATAAGGACATTATAAAGACAGTATAAAGACAGTACAAGGGCATTATAAAAACATTATAAAGACAGTATAAAGACAGTATAAAGACATTATAAAGATAGTATAAGGACATTATAAAGACAGTATAAAGACAGTATTAGGACATTATAAAGACAGTATAGAGGACAGTATAAGGACATTATAAAGACAGTATAAGGACATTAAAAGACTGTATAAGGACATTATAAAGACAGTATAAGACAATATAAAGACAGTATAAGACAGTATAAGGACATTATAAAGACAGTATAAGGACAGTATATAGACAGTATAAGACAGTTTAAGGTCAGTATAAGGACATTATAAAGACAGTAAAAGGACATTATTAGGACATTATAAAGACAGTCAAAGGACATTATAAAGACAGAATAAGGACAGAAAAACGACATAATAAAGACAGTATAAGGACATTTATAAAGACAGTATAAGGACAGTATAAGGACATTATAAAGACAGTATAAGGACATTATAAAGACAGTATAAGGACATTATAAAGACAGTATAAGGACAGTATAAGGACATTATAAAGACAGTACAAGGACATTATAAAAACATTATAAAGACAGTATAAAGACATTATAAAGATAGTATAAGGACAGTATAAGGACATTATAAAGACAGTATAAGGACATTATAAAGACAGTATAAGGACAGTATAAGGACATTATAAAGACAGTATAAGGACATTTATAAAGACAGTATAAGGACAGTATAAGGACATTATAAAGACAGTATAAGGACATTATAAAGACAGTATAAGGACATTATAAAGACAGTATAAGGACATTATAAAGACAGTATAAGGACAGTATAAGGACATTATAAAGACAGTATAAGGACATTATAAAGACAGTATAAGGACAGTATAAGGACATTATAAAGACAGTATAAGGACAGTATAAGGACATTATAAAGACAGTATAAGGACATTATAAAGACAGTATAAGGACAGTATAAGGACATTATAAAGACAGTATAAGGACATTTATAAAGACAGTATAAGGACAGTATAAGGACATTATAAAGACAGTATAAGGACAGTATAAGGACATTATAAAGACAGTATAAGGACAGTATAAAGACATTATAAAGACAGTACAAGGACATTATAAAAACATTATAAAGACAGTATAAAGACATTATAAAGATAGTATAAGGACAGTATAAGGACATTATAAAGACAGTATAAGGACATTATAAAGACAGTATAAGGACAGTATAAGGACATTATAAAAACATTATAAAGACAGTATAAGGACATTATAAAGACAGTATAAGGACATTATAAAGACAGTATAAGGACAGTATAAGGACATTATAAAGACAGTATAAGGACAGTATAAGGACATTATAAAGACAGTATAAGGACAGTATAAGGACATTATAAAGACAGTATAAGGACATTATAAAGACAGTATAAGGACATTATAAAGACAGTATAAGGACAGTATAAGGACATTATAAAGACAGTATAAGGACATTATAAAGACAGTATAAGGACAGTATAAGGACATTATAAAGACAGTATAAGGACAGTATAAGGACATTATAAAGACAGTATAAGGACATTATAAAGACAGTATAAGGACATTATAAAGACAGTATAAAGACAGTACAAGGACATTATAAAAACATTATAAAGATAGTATAAGGACAGTATAAGGACATTATAAAGACAGTATAAGGACATTATAAAGACAGTATAAGGACAGTATAAGGACATTATAAAGACAGTATAAGGACATTTATAAAGACAGTATAAGGACAGTATAAGGACATTATAAAGACAGTATAAGGACATTATAAAGACAGTATAAGGACATTATAAAGACAGTATAAGGACAGTATAAAGACATTATAAAGACAGTACAAGGACATTATAAAAACATTATAAAGACAGTATAAAGACATTATAAAGATAGTATAAGCACAGTATAAGGACATTATAAAGACAGTATAAGGACATTATAAAGACAGTATAAGGACAGTATAAGGACATTATAAAGACAGTATAAGGACAGTATAAGGACATTATAAAAACATTATAAAGACAGTATAAAGACATTATAAAGATAGTATAAGGACAGTATAAGGACATTATAAAGACAGTATAAGGACATTATAAAGACAGTATAAAGACAGTATAAGGACATTATAAAGACAGTATAAAGACAGTATAAGGACATTATAAAGACAGTATAAGGACAGTATAAGGACATTATAAAGACAGTATAAAGACATTATAAAGATAGTATAAGGACAGTATAAGGACATTATAAAGACAGTATAAAGACAGTACAAGGACATTATAAAGACAGTATAAAGACAGTATAAGGACATTATAAAGACAGTATAAAGACAGTATAAAGACATTATAAAGACAGTATAAGGACATTATAAAGACAGTATAAGGACATTATAAAGACAGTACAAGGACATTATAAAGACAGTATAAAGACAGTATAAGGACATTATAAAGACAGTATAAAGACATTATAAAGACAGTATAAGGACATTATAAAGACAGTATAAGGACAGTATAAGGACAGTATAAGGACAGTATGTCCAGCTATAGACAGGCTCTAAAAGCTCCTAGGGCTGAGCACCTGAACAATCTCATAGAAAATAACTAGAACAATCCCAGGTTCTTATTTAGCACAGTGACTAGATTAACACAAGGGAGATTAACACAACATCTAAGGGAGTTTTTCCTCCCCACAGTCACCTGAGTCACCTCAGACTTGCTCATTGGGGATAAATACATACACAATTATATATATATATATATATATATATATATATATATATATATATATATATATATATATACATATATATATATATATATATAATTGTTGTATTATATTAATCTTCATATTAAGCTTTGTTTTATGTTTATGTTCTGTAAAGTTGCTTTGAGTCAATAAGTGCTATGCAAATAAATTAGAATTTTACTTCAACGCTGTTTAGTGAGTTTTTCTTCCTACTTCCTTAATGTTAATAATGACAATGATTATGTACACCACACAGACTAAATTTTTAACTTTTGTTCACCAGAAAGGTTTTAATTATGATTTAAGCCTAAACCTACTGAAACCTACTGAAATATTCATCCTGAAATATAAACATTGACACCGTAGATGGACATTTTGCTGTAAACACCTTGGAGTTTTACTGCAAGATTCCTGATGAATTAAACAGATAAGCGTAACAATAAAATATTGTACTTGGACATGATATGGAGTTTAAGATGGAGATTTTTTTAATGCCAGCACGTGCATTAAAAAACATACAATTCTGTGAATTTTCATTGATTTGTTCCTTTATGGAAAATTTCAGCTCTGTTTAAGAGCACCGTCTCAGAGACCAGGACAGGAAAGCATCAGGATTCATGCTGTAGCTATATGACTTTAATGTAATAAAGCTATGAGATCATCATCATGATGTAACCCTTACAGCATGGGGTGTCAGTAAACAATGCAATCCTGCGTACACAGAGACAGAAAAGTGAGTTATATAACTATATATATATATAGTACAAAAAGATGTACTGAAGATGTATAAAAGTTGTTCATTTAACATTCTTATGTTGATTCCTTAAACATTTTATTCTGTTGAATTTAATTATAACATTTTTATAATATAATTTATATTTTTTATATTTTATAATGGATATATTATTTTCATTAAAAAGACACATTGTCACTATTATATTTTTTTCTGACGAAGAATGAAAAGAAGTCAAACGTTCACAGTAGGACACTAATAAAGACGCGCCGCAGTTACGGCTTTTCTCCACTAGATGGAGACAAAGAACTAATTTATATTCAACGTGGATTTATAAAAACAATAATTAAATAATAATGTTTATGATTGTTAAAATATACATATAAAAAAAACCTTAACTTTATTTCACATGCTGAACACGCACGTGGATTAACAGGCAGATCACAAAAGCACTGCTTACTGCACATTTACTGCATAAATGTTTAAATTAAACATTTATTTAATTTATTCCTAAATTGATTATATCAAGGGGGCACGGTGGCTTAGTGTTTAGCACGTTCGCCTCACACCTCCAGGGTTGGGGGTTCGATTCCCGCCTCCACCTTGTGTGTGTGGAGTTTGCATGTTCTCCCCGTGCCTCGGGGGTTTCCTCCGGGTACTCCGGTTTCCTCCCCCGGTCCAAAGACATGCATGGTAGGTTGATTGGCATCTCTGGAAAATTGTCCGTAGTGTGTGAGTGCGTGAGTGAATGAGTGTGTGTGTGTGTGCCCTGTGATGGGTTGGCACTCCGTCCAGGGTGTATCCTGCCTTGATGCCCGATGACGCCTGAGATAGACACAGGCTCCCCGTGACCCGAGGTAGTTCGGATAAGCGGTAGAAAATGAGTGAATGAGTGATTATATCAATGATTAACGCTGCTGTCACACTGAATGTGGTACTAAAGAGCATGTGTGTGTGTGTGTGTGTGTTTAGGAGGAAATATCTGATCATTTGAAACCCATTGGATTGAAGGTGACAGAGAACAATGAGTACAACAAGCATCACTGCTCCATGAGAAGTGAATATTTATTATACAACGCTGTACAGCAACATATATTATATATACACAAGGATATAACACACGTATGATGATCTGTAACATCAATCTGTTCGGTTCGCATTCATACAGCGATCATGGTAAATACTCGTTTCTGATTGGCTGGAAGGTGTTTGTGTTGTTCTACCGGGATGTCAATAAAACTGAACCCCAAACATAGTACAGAAAAACAGGTCAGAGTTAAGACTAGACCTAAATCTACATGGTGCATGATACTGATGCTGCCTCAAACCTCCAGGATACTTATATCCCAGTGTTCCCAGGAAAGGGAATATAATATATCCTAATTTTCCTGAGACAGGGAATATAGTACATTCCAGTTCTCACAGGTCAAGGAATATATTAAATCCACTAGTTTTCCTGAAACAGAGCGTTATATCCCAGAGTGTATGTACCAATCCTCCCAAAATATGGAATATTGCATCCCAGTTTCTTGCCTAGTTTTTCCAACCAAGGGAATATAATTTTGTCCCAATGTAAAGAATATAATATGCCAACGTTCCTAGAACAATATATACCAGTTTTCCCAGGCAAAAGACAAACTAACGAATTAAAGTAATAGATTTATTTATAGCTATAGTCTGTATTGAGGTAACGACCCCTGATGTAACCGTAGCAACAGTCAAAAAATAGCGTCATACTTAAATACTGATAACGGAGGGGACTAGAAAATTATTTTAAAGTATAAAGAGCAACGAAGCATCCCGATGTCAGAACAAACACCTGGCCCACAATCACACACCTACACACACACACACAATCACACACTCCTACACACACACACAATCACACACTCCTACACACACACACACACAATCTCACACTCCTACACACACACAATCTCACAATCTTACACACACACAATCTCACAATCTTACACACACACAATCTCACACTCCTACACACACACAATCTCACAATCTTACACACACAATCACACACTCCTACACACACACACACAATCTCACAATCTTACACACACAATCACACACTCCTACACACACACACAATCACACACTCCTACACACACACAATCACACACTCCTACACACACACACAATCTCACAATCTTACACACACACAATCTCACACTCCTACACACACACAATCTCACAATCTTACACACACACAATCTCACAATCTTACACACACACAATCACACACTCCTACACACACACACAATCTCACAATCTTACACACACACAATCTCACACTCCTACACACACACAATCTCACAATCTTACACACACACAATCTCACAATCTTACACACACACAATCTCACACTCCTACACACACACAATCTCACACTCCTACACACACACAATCACACACTCCTACACACACACACAATCACACACTCCTACACACACACACAATCACACACTCCTACACACACACAATCACACACTCCTACACACACACACAATCTCACAATCTTACACACACAATCACACACTCCTACACACACACACAATCACACACTCCTACACACACACAATCACACACTCCTACACACACACACAATCTCACAATCTTACACACACACAATCTCACACTCCTACACACACACAATCTCACAATCTTACACACACACAATCTCACAATCTTACACACACACAATCACACACTCCTACACACACACACAATCTCACAATCTTACACACACACAATCTCACACTCCTACACACACACAATCTCACAATCTTACACACACACAATCTCACAATCTTACACACACACAATCTCACACTCCTACACACACACAATCTCACACTCCTACACACACACAATCACACACTCCTACACACACACACAATCACACACTCCTACACACACACAATCTCACAATCTTACACACACAATCACACACTCCTACACACACACAATCTCACAATCTTACACACACACAATCTCACAATCTTACACACACAATCACACACTCCTACACACACACACAATCTCACACTCCTACACACACCAGACTGTAAGATTAAAAATAAAAAAACCACAGAAGAGAATGAGATTTAGAGGACGAGTGATGGATCAGTATAATAACAGTGTAAACATGAGGACATGACACCTGATTCTCTGTCACTCCCATCATCAGGTGAAAGAACCGCTCGGATTCAACAGGAAACAAACCGCACCGTAATCCACAGGATACAACGCCGCTGACAGACAGCAGCACGAGCTTGTATAAAAATGATGATGTGTAAGTTACATTAACAAAGGAAACAAAATCACTTTAAAAATAAATAAAATAATTTAAAAAAATGTAAAATCACTTTGGTGGAAAAAAGAAAATGTCTTTTAAAAGTGTTTCTTGTAGAAACTGGTGAAAAATGACACCCTTTTTACAGCAGGATGTGGTGATGTAGTGTTATTAAAGCTAAATATCTACTACGTTAGCGTTAGTTAGCTCGAGCTACTGTAATAATCCATCTTGTCCTGAAGGCCTGTGTCCCCCCCCCCCCCCCACGTCTCTCTCCTCTCTGCTGTTTTCCCTGAACACAGAATCTGTTTCTTTTCTCTCAGCATTCAGTGAGTGTGTAGTGACGAGGGATTAAATCATATCTGATGTGTGTGTAATCATCGCTGTCTGAGTCTGAGGCTGAGCTTCTACACTTCTTCCATTTTGAGCTCAGACACTGGCCCCATTTTTGTCCTCGTTTTCTGCCTTTTCATCTCGTATTTCAGACTCTGTCCTTTTTCTGCTGCTAAATTACCTTCTGTCTCACTCTCCATCACCTCACTCTCCATATGTCTCACTCTCCATGTCTCACTCTCCATATGTTTGTCTCCACCACCTCACTCTCCATATGTCTCACTCTCCATGTGTCTCACTCTCCATGACTCACTCTCCATATCTGTCTCCACCGCCTCACTCTTCATGTCTCACTCTCTATCACCTCACTCTCCATATGTCTAACTCTCCATGTCTCACTCTCCATATGTCTCACTCTCCATGTCTGTCTCCACCGCCTCACTCTTCATGTCTCACTCTCTATCACCTCACTCTCCATATGTCTCACTCTCCATATCTGTCTCCACCGCCTCACTCTCCATGTCTCACTCTCCACATGTCTCACTCTCCACATGTCTCACTCTCCATATGTGTCTCCACCGCCTCACTCTCTATCACATCACTCTCCATATGTCTAACTCTCCATGTCTCACTCTCCATATGTCTCACTCTCCATATGTCTAACTCTCCATGTCTCACTCTCCATGTCTCACTCTCCATATGTCTTACTCTCCATGTCTGTCTCCACCGCCTCACTCCCCATGTCTCACTCTCTACCACCTCACTCTCCATATCTCTCACCCTCCTTTCACCTCACTCTCCATATGTATCGCTCTCCTTCTGTCTCACTCTCCATATGTCTCACGCTCCATCACTCTTACCCTCCTTCTGTCTCACTGTGTTCACTCTTTGCTCGTCACTCCTCCACCTCTCCATCCATGAGGTTAGTGTAGTTACAACGTTTAACCTCCCTCTGGGGAATCAGACAGAACCCCGACCTTACAGCCAATCAGAACAGCACACAGGTTTGATTGACAGCTAATCGACACATATGTTCATGTTTCGACAGTGTGTAATATTTATTAATGTGTTTATACATCGTCAGCGCTGAACACAGGTGTGTTAACTTAGCACCTCTTTTTGTTAATTATTCATAACCCATAATGCCTCGCAGCAGCTGCCCTGGTGTTCTGAACTCTGTGGTTTCTAAAGATTTCTGTGTTGTCTGACTGACAGCTGACTAAAGACACGATGACACACAAGTCAATGAACAAGAGGGGAAAAAATCGGAATCACACACACGCACACACACACACACACACACACACACACACACACACACACACACACACACACACGTACTCACACACTTCATATATTTCTGTTCCTCTCATTGCAGAGTAGACACACAAGGCCACAAAAAAAAGGCACATGACTCAAAAGAAAAGAAAGGAATACAAGAGACAAGAAAGGAAGGAGAGGTTCATTAGGAACCTGTTATTTTTTCTCCTCAACCATCGTTTCTTTCTCATCCATCCATCTGTCCCTTAGTTCATCTGTCCTTCTTTCACTCTTCCAGATCATCCATTCCTTGTTTTCCCACACAAGGAGAAATCAATGGTGAAAGAA
>NC_083461.1:38680960-38683460 GCF_030014155.1 Tachysurus vachellii | reverse complement strand
CACACACACACACACACACACACACACACAGGATACTAAAGCTGTTTAGGAGAAATCGTTAGCTAGTATTCTATTATAATGATGACTTCCTTTGTAGGGGAAAGTGTTCATTCTTGAAAAATTGGAAGGTGCATCTCTCTTGAAGCTTCTCTCTCATCTCTCTTGAAGCTTCTCTCTCATCTCTCTTGAAGCTTCTCTCTCATCTCTCTTGAAGCTTCTCTCTCATCTCTCTTGAAGCTTCTCTCTCATCTCTCTTGAAGCTTCTCTCTCATCTCTCTTGAAGCTTCTCTCTCATCTCTCTTGAAGCTTCTCTCTCATCTCTCTTGAAGCTTCTCTCTCATCTCTCTTGAAGCTTCTCTCTCATCTCTCTTGAAGCTTCTCTCTCATCTCTCTTGAAGCTTCTCTCTCATCTCTCTTGAAGCCCCGCCCCCTAGCAGTATTTAATTTTTGGCACATGCTTGTGGGGTTTGAAAGACACACTGATGCCTCGAAACCCTTAAACTGTAAGAAGTCCATGGATGGATGGATATATGGATGGATGGATGGATGGATGAAGGGATAGATGAATGGATGGATGGGTGGATGGATGAAGGGATAGATATATGGATGGATGGATGAATGGATCTGTCTGTTCTGAGTTAAATGAGCGGATGTTAAAAAGATCCCTTGTTGTTCTAACAGGATTCTGTGTGTAAAACTTTTACAGCATGTTTCCAATAAAGTGTAAAACTTTTATAATTTTAGATTTTCATATTCTGACTCCAATAAACTCCAAACTGCAGTGTTTATTAAATCCATCAGGTGCACCAGGGCTACAGATTTCATCAACTCGGCTCTCCCTCCATCTGTCTTTTCCTTCGTTCCCATCTGTCCCTTCATCCATCAAGACTCTTTACTTTCCTCCTTTTTCCTAAAGTAAACGTGTTTCTGCCGTAAAGCCGTACCGTAGCGGCAGCTGTGTCGATCTGTCATAGGGATCTGTCTGATATCATATTTCATCAGCGAGGCGGCAGACCAGGCCGGGGGCGGACAGGGAAAAAATCCATGGAGAAGATGAAAGAAATCGCAAATTTCCATTTAGATTGCACGGAAGGCTCACGGCCGAACCGGCGTCTCACTCCAAACACATCTGAATATTATCTTTGCTTCTTTCTTAAGATTGCGATCTGTGGTTAAAATTGTACAGGAGTTTACAGAGAGAAAGACGGAGGAAAGACAGAGGGGAGAGTTTGAGTGAAATTAAAGCTGAGCTGAAGGAAAAGAGAAAGAAATAAGAAACTGGGAGGTGTGGAAAAAATAGCCAACACTCCTACCACATCTGCTATAAATAAATAAATAAATAAACAAACAAACAAACATGTATATTCAATTCACATTCACATTCAATCTCAGGCTAATGACAAGAATCTGTCAAAAGCAGTTTGAACAATTATATTTCAGCAAAGTATGAAACAGTGAAAAAGCCGAGTCAGAACTATACAAGACAAAAATAAGTTAGCGGGAAGTTTTTTCTCCTCATTTATTTTAATAGGCACATTCCCCCAAGGCTCCACAGTAGTGTGTGTGTGTGTGTGTGTGTGTGTGTGTGTTTTGTAGCTGAATCCACAGAGAAGTCTGCTTCAGGCGTTTTTTGTGTGGGTGTGTGTGTATAAATAAGTGTGAAGAGGAACATCCTGTCTAAATAACCCAGACCCTTTGCTGATGCTGCCGTCACACAGACACCACTGTACTTGTGCATGTTTGTACTGGTTAGAAATGAAATGGAAAAAACGAGACCAATATATAGAAGATGATCAGGAGGGAACTGGGGGAGGACTAACTGGTGGACTGACCAGTGACAGACCGGAATGTTTAATCATTTATGTTTAGTAGGTTAGTCTGACCTTTAAAAATGATGAAGGGATGAATGGGGCAGTGAGTGAGTGAGTGAGTGAGTGATGGATGGATGGATGGATGGATGGATGGATGGATGGACGCAAGAACCATTGGATGGACAGATAGATGGAAGAATGGATGGATGGACAGATGGATGGATGCAAGAACCATTGGATGGATAGATAGGTGGAAGAATGGATGGATGGATGGATGGACGCAAGAACCGTTGGATGGACAGATAGATGGAAGAATGGATGGATGGATGCATGGATGGATGGACGCAAGAACCGTTGGATGGACAGATAGATGGAAGAATGGATGGATGGACAGATGGATGGACGCAAGAACCATTGGATGGATAGATAGGTGGAAGAATGGATAGATGGATGGATGGATGGACGCAAGAACCGTTGGATGGATAGATAGATGGAAGAATGTATGGATGGATAGACGCAAGAACCGTTGGATGGATAGATAGATGGAAGAAAGGATGGATGGATGGACACAAGAACCGTTGGATGGATAGATAGATGGAAGAATGGATGGATGGACGGACGCAAGAACCTTTGGATGGATAGATAGATAAAAGAATGGATGGATGGATAGACGCAAGAACCGTTGGATG
>NC_083461.1:38668460-38675960 GCF_030014155.1 Tachysurus vachellii | reverse complement strand
TTCCCCATACCTGTGAGCTATCTACCCTCTTCCCCATACCTGTGAGCTATCTACCCCCTTCCCCAAACCTGTGAGCTATCTACCCTCTTCCCCATACCTGAGAGCTATCTACCCTCTTCCCCATACCTGTGAGCTATCTACCCTCTTCCCCATACCTGAGAGCTATCTACCCTCTTCCCCATACCTGTGAGCTATCTACCCCGTTCCCCATATCTGAGAGCTATCTACCCTCTTCCCCATACCTGAGAGCTATCTACCCTCTTCCCCATACCTGTGAGCTATCTACCCCCTTCCCCATATCTGAGAGCTATCTACCCTCTTCCCCATACCTGTGAGCTACCTACCCCCTGCTCCATATCTGAGAGCTATCTACCCTCTTCCCCATACCTGTGAGCTACCTACCCCCTTCCCCATATCTGAGAGCTATCTACCCTCTTCCCCATACCTGAGCGCTATCTACCCCCTTCCCCATACCTGAGCGCTACCTACCCCCTTCCCCATATCTGAAAGCTATCTACCCTCTTCCCCATACCTGAGAGCTATCTACCCCCTTCCCCATATCTGAGAGCTATGTACCCTCTTGCCCATATCTGAGAGCTATCTACCCCCTTCCCCATACCTGAGAGCTATCTACCCCCTTCCCCATATCTGAGAGCTCTCTACCCTCTTCCCCATACCTGAGCGCTATCTACCCCCTTCCCCATACCTGAAAGCTATCTACCCTCTTCCCCATTTCTGAGTTCTACACGAGTTCATTCACAATTGACTAGTCACTGTGATTGACAGGGCAGAGAGACTAAGCCCCTCCCACCCATCTGTGATTCACTTCTGAACATCCTTTTGCATGAAAGCCTGCGACAGAAACATCTGTAACTTTCATTGGGATCTGGTTCAGTGAACAGAACTCCTGACATCTGCTTCTACTCGTCTCATGTGAACGTTAAAATGACGGCTCATGGAACTGCAACAAGAAATACTTTAGCACACGGCTTGCTAAAGTACCAGGGATGGTAAAGACTGATGGGGGGAATAAAAGGCGAGGCGGGACATCCCTCGACAAACGGAGCTCAGTTAGTAGCTATCAAAGTGCTGCCTCCTCAAAGGTATCAAGGAATTAAAGCAGATGCTGTCTGTTTCAGACACGCCTAACTCTGAAAAATAATGAGAGAGAGAGAGAGAGAGAGAGAGAGAGAGAGACCTTACACTGAAAAATAATGTGAGAGAGTGAGAGAGAGAGAGAGAGACAGAGAGACCTTACACTGAAAAATAATGTGAGAGAGTGAGAGAGAGAGAGAGAGAGAGAGAGAGAGAGACCTTACACTGAAAAATAATGAGAGAGAGTGAGAGAGAGAGAGAAATTAGCTAACAGAATTGTACAGACTTGTGCATGGGTCTCATTATCTGCTAACGCAACCAAATTGTAGGCTCCTGTCCAATTACAGCTGACTAACTAGGTCATGGACTATGAGAGAGAAGAAATACGAGAAAGCGACAGACGAAGAAAATGCAATGCAGGAAGAAGACTACAGAGCTGCGGAAACTGCACAGTCATCTCTGAAGTGCAACTCAGCCGTGACTAATACAAGCTGTTTCTGTGTGCAAAAGTGTGTGTGTGTGTGTGTGTGTGTGTGTGTGTGTGTGTGTGCGCGCGCGCACGTTCGAGTGGATTAAACATGTTCAATGTCCTTACAACAACAAAAAAATTCTCCTTCACTAGGAGACAGAGAGACCACGCCTCCTTCACTGTGAATGACAAGCATATAGGCCACACCCCCAGCACTAAGACAGAGAGGCCACGCCTCCTTCCCTGGGAGTGACAGACACAGACCGCACCTCCTTTTTGCTACTTACTTCTGTCTGCCTCTCGTTCTTTCTTTCTTCTTTCTTCCATTTTTCTCTCACCCTTTCCTCTAGCTCATCCAAACACACGTCCTGAAGGATTTATCACATGTTCCTTAACGCTCCACTGTGCCAAAACTTTCCAGCACACACACATTTTGTAGGTCTTCACTTCAGAGAGAAGAACAATTTGTCTGCACACTTCTTTTCTTTTAATCCTGGGAGAGTGTGTGTGTGTGTGTGTGTGTGTGTGTGTGTGTGTGTGTAGACGCAGTGTAACAAACACCCCAAGAGCCATATACTCTCTCCTCTTTTCAACCAAACCATCTGATACAAGATGTGTGCGTTGTGTTTACTGCATGAATGTGAAACGTGTGTGTGTGTGTGTGTGTGTGTTACCTGTGCGCAGGTATTTTGCGATCCCCGGCTACGAGCACCACGTCACATAGTTTGCGGGTCCTCAGGTAGGTCTCCATGCGCTTGAAGGTGTGTTCGGCGTGGCTGTGCGACTGGAAGAGTTCATCAGGCACACACGGCTCCATGGACACGCATGAGGACAGAGTTGCGCTGCTGTTTGATGTCCTGAAGTAAAACACACACACAACACACACACACACAACACACACACACACAAAATAAGTCTATATGTTTTTGAGTTATAAAGAAAAGCGTGTTGTAACTGACATGGTGACTGTAATGGAAGGAGGCTTCAGTATCAGTGAAAACGTCATCAACACATCTATACTAGACAAGAAGCAAAACACAAACACACACATTTCACAGGTACAAACAAAAACACAAACATTTCACAGGTACAAACACAAACACACACGTTTCACAGGTACAAACACAAACACACACGTTTCACAGGTACAAACACAAACACACATTTCACAGGTACAAACAAAAACACAAACATTTCACAGGTACAAACACAAACACACACGTTTCACAGGTACAAACACACATTTCACAGGTACAAACAAAAACACAAACATTTCACAGGTACAAACACAAACACACACGTTTCACAGGTACAAACACAAACACACACGTTTCACAGGTACAAACACAAACACACACGTTTCACAGGTACAAACACAAACACACACATTTCACAGGTACAAACAAACATTTCACAGGTACAAACAAAAACACAAACATTTCACAGGTACAAACACAAACACACACGTTTCACAGGTACAAACACAAACACACACATTTCACAGGTACAAACAAAAACACAAACATTTCACAGGTACAAACACAAACACACACGTTTCACAGGTACAAACACAAACACACACGTTTCACAGGTACAAACACAAACACACATTTCACAGGTACAAACAAAAACACAAACATTTCACAGGTACAAACACAAACACACACGTTTCACAGGTACAAACACAACCACACACGTTTCACAGGTGCAAACACAAACACACACATTTCACAGGTACAAACAAACATTTCACAGGTACAAACAAAAACACAAACATTTCACAGGTACAAACACAAACACACACGTTTCACAGGTACAAACACAAACACACACATTTCACAGGTACAAACAAAACCACACACACATTTCACAGGTACAAACAAAACCACACAAACATTTCACAGGTACAAACACAAACACACACGTTTCACAGGTACAAACACAAACACACACATTTCACAGGTACAAACAAAAACACAAACATTTCACAGGTACAAACACAAACACACACGTTTCACAGGTACAAACACAAACACACACGTTTCACAGGTACAAACACAAACACACATTTCACAGGTACAAACAAAAACACAAACATTTCACAGGTACAAACACAAACACACACGTTTCACAGGTACAAACACAACCACACACGTTTCACAGGTGCAAACACAAACACACACATTTCACAGGTACAAACAAACATTTCACAGGTACAAACAAAAACACAAACATTTCACAGGTACAAACACAAACACACACGTTTCACAGGTACAAACACAAACACACACATTTCACAGGTACAAACAAAACCACACACACATTTCACAGGTACAAACAAAACCACACAAACATTTCACAGGTACAAACAAAACCACACACACACATTTCACAGATACAAACAAAACCACACACACACACATTTCACAGGTACAAACAAAACCACACACACACATTTCACAGGTACAAACAAAACCACACACACGCACACATTTCACAGGTACAAACAAAAACACACACACACACATTTCACAGGTACAAACAAAACCACACAAACATTTCACAGGTACAAACAAAACCACACACACACATTTCACAGGTACAAACAAAACCACACACACACACATTTCACAGGTACAAACAAAACCACACACACACACATTTCACAGGTACAAACAAAACCACACACACGCACACATTTCACAGGTACAAACAAAAACACACACACACACACACATTTCACAGGTACAAACAAAACCACACAAACATTTCACAGGTACAAACAAAACCACACACACACACATTTCACAGGTACAAACAAAACCACACAAACATTTCACAGGTACAAACAAAACCACACACACACACATTTCACAGGTACAAACAAAAACACACACACACATTTCACAGGTACAAACAAAAACACACACACACACACACATTTCACAGGTACAAACAAAAACACAATTAATAGCAGCCTAAAAATAAATGCTTTCTTTAGAGCAGCTGGTAATCAGCAGTGATGTGAGATTTAGCCATTAAACAAAGCAAGTAATTAATTTAGTCTCTGATGGTTTGCTGTTCTTTCACTCTGTTTCTCTCACCAACTCGTTTTACGTCTCTTTCCTCCCATTCTCTCTCTCTCTCTCTCTCTCTCTCTCTCTCTCTCTCTCTCTCATGTATTCTCTCCTTTCTCATCTTGCTCTCTTTTCTTCCTCTCTCTTCGTGTCAGAGCCCAAACAGCCATGATGCGCTCCATAAATCTCTCTATTGTTATTGCTTTCTCTCTCTGCTCTTAACTTCAAAAGGCCTCTGGGCATCCGAGAGCTTTTAGAATAATTAATACTCTTCACGCTGATAATTAATCGCACACCTCGAATTGCAGCCTCGTTACACGGCAGACGCTCGGACTGAAAACGGCACCTCGTCCTCGTGAAGTGTAACCTTGACATTTAAAAGACAGCGATTGGTGTTTTTATTGAAGAACAAAGAGGACACAAAGGAGATGGTGAAAATACTTCAGGTACAATATTGAGATTCTGTTTCAACCTCAGACACTTCAAAATTCTGCGAAATTCACATTTGCTAATCTTTTCTCTCGCACACTTGTTTCAGATACGAAATTATTTCACCGTTACTGCTTTTACCTCAAACTCGAAATTTCTCACAGTCGCTACTTTAAACTCGCACACAAAAGCTCTCAAATTCAGATTTTATTTCTTGAACACAACACAAGCTCTCTCATTTAGTTCTTTTACCTCACACTCACAAAATCAATTAGCATTCAATATTTTATCTCTTGCATTTACTTTTTATTTCACACACAAAATGGCCTTACATTTACTACTTTCACCTCACACACACACAAAATGCTCTTACATTTCCTCTTACCTCACACACACATACAGCTCTCACATTTACTGTTTTTACCACACAAAAAATGCTCTCACATTTCGTCTTCCCTCACACACACATACAGCTCTCACATTTACTATTTTTACCACACACAAAATGCTCTCACACTTCGTCTTCCCTCACACACATATACAGCTCTCACATTTGCTATTTTTACCACACACTAAATGCTCTCGCATTTCCTCTTACCTCACACACACATACAGCTCTCACATTTACTATTTTTACCACACACTAAATGCTCTCACATTTCCTCTTACCTCACACACACACACACATACAGCTCTCACATTTGCTATTTTTACCACACACTAAATGCTCTCACATTTCCTCTTACCTCACACACACATACAGCTCTCACATTTACTATTTTTACCACACACTAAATGCTCTCACATTTCCTCTTACCTCACACACACACACACACACACAGCTCTCACATTTGCTATTTTTACCACACACTAAATGCTCTCACATTTCCTCTTACCTCACACACACATACAGCTCTCACATTTACTATTTTTACCACACACTAAATGCTCTCACATTTCCTCTTACCTCACACACACAATATTCTCTCACATTTACTATTTTATACATCATTTAGCATTCAATATATTACCTGTTGCATTTAATCGTTTCACACACATTTCACACAGAAAATGGCCTTACATTCACTACGTTTACCTCACACACCAAATGAAAAAAAAAACTTTCGTATTAACTTGCTTTCGTATTTACTGATTTTACCTCAGACTCACAAACTGATCCACACATTCACTTTTATTTTACCTCTCACACACAATATACTTCATATTCAATACTTTTTCACTCACATGAATTTTTTTTTTTTTACATTATTTATTATTATATTTATAAAATGTATATAATTTGGTCATAAGCATGTTACATATATAAAGTAACAGTATATAAGGTGTTAGTTACTGAACAGACACCAAACACATCCCAGTCACTTTCTAGGAGTTTTCTTTTAAAAGTGATGAATCAACTAAGTGAAAGCAGTGAAAATGCTTTGTATAGTAAGAATGTTGCTGAAACAAAAGCATGGTAATAATATTCACACACACGCACACACACACACTCTCTCTCACACATTCTCTCTCTCTCACACACGCACACACACACACTCACACACACTCTCTCACATATTCTCTCTCTCACACACACACGCACACACACACTCACACACACACACACACTCTCTCACATATTCTCTCTCTCTCTCACACACACACACACACACACTCTCTCTCACACATTCTCTCTCTCTCTCACACACACACACTCTCTCTCACACATTCTCTCTCTCTCACACACACTCTCTCTCACACATTCTCTCTCTCACACACGCACACACACACACTCTCTCACATATTCTCTCTCTCACACACGCACACACACACACTCACACACACTCTCTCTCAGTAGTAGTTCCTGTGCTGTGAGAAGTGTGTTACTCCTAACGCACTAGGCTCCTGAGTGCACTAGGATGGAGTCGAGTGTGTAACGGTTTCAGTCGCCACGTAGAATAAACCCAGCACGCGCGTGCAGTCAGGAAGGAAGTACCGCAAACTTCACTCACGTACAACTTCTGAAAGTTTACTGTTTATAACGTTCTCCTAAAGAGAACACGGTGTTGTAGAATCATGTCGCGGTTACGCTTTGACTAGGACTCTCACACACACACACACACACACACACACACACACACACACACATCTGGAGCGGATGTTTACACAAAACTAACACACATCGGTGTGTTTACCTGCACGAGCTCGATTCGCTCTCCCCTTTGGTGGTGTTGTTGTTCTCCGCGTCTTCGCCCGTGGTGCCGTTACGTTGTTCGGTGCCCTCGCAGGTCACGTCGGAAGCGGAGCGAGAGTGAGACGGAGACGTGAACGCGGTGCTTCCGCACTCCTGCTGGCTCGTGGAGCGATGAGGAGGAGGAGGAGGAAGAGGAGGAGGAAGAGCACACGCGGAGGCGCTCAACTTATTTCGGT
>NC_083461.1:38643460-38660960 GCF_030014155.1 Tachysurus vachellii | reverse complement strand
TTTAGCTGCACTTCAGAGTTATACTAGTCAGCTTCTAACATCATTTATTCATTTAGAGCTTTAGCTATATGGCACAGCACTCTGTGTGTGTGTGTGTGTGTGTGTGTGTGTGTGTTAGTGTGTGTGTGTGTGTCAGGAGACAGATCGATCCTGACGAGAGCCAAGGAGTTTAATTCACCTATTATGGTTTATAGCATCGTCAACAGTACACATGGGAGAGCCAAGCTGGCCTTCTCTCTCTCTCTCTCACACACACACACACACACACACACACACACACACACCACTGAGAGAGCCCCAGTCATTGTTCGGTGGCTTTTTGGCTGCATCTTTGCATGTGTCAGACAGGAGATAAAAGACCAGGAGAGTCTCTGTGATGCCTTCCTGCTGAGATAAACAAATAAATAAATAAAATAAACCTGAGAGACGTAAAGACCTTCATCTTACCCGAGCTACATCACAGACCACTGATGAATTATTAATGTAATGCTGCACTCACTCTTCTCCTCTGACAAACCACCAGATCAGAAAATATATACATGTACAAACTGCCCACCGCATCTTACACACACACACACACACACGATTAAATAAGTGGGGGAAAAAAATATAAAATAAAAAAATTAAAGGTAGTGTAACTGCTTATCCAAAATGTTTGGTTTTACAACTACAGCATGACACACACACAAATCTCACACAAAACTTTTAGTCAGTCAATAATCCCTACTGCTAGCCACTGTTCTGCTAGCTGCTATTTAACATTATGCTAGCTCACTATTAGAGGTGAGATGTGAGGTTTCACAGAAGTTCAAAACACATCCACGGTATTATTATTTCCTGACCAAGCAGTTTAAGAAAACTGACACGTTAAAAAATAAATATTAAAACTGACAGTATATAGGCAAAGCGCAGGCTAAGAAGCAGCCTGCTAGCAATTAAATGCTATGCTAGTACAAAAGGCAGACTCTCTGCTACTGTAGCACAATTTGAGCTTTCGGTATGAAAGGTTTTGATATAATAATCTGATGTATAAGGAATAAAACGCCAGAAAACTCAAGTAACACTCGAGCTGTTACTATAGAAACAAAAACATTCGAATAACCGAACGAACTTAAATATCGTCGCTGTCGGGCGGAAACCTCGTATGTCCAAATTTGGTCAATTTCATATTTTTTCACATATCGATGCTATTGGTCAGTCCCCACGTGGGTCTGTTATTTTTAAGTTATTAACCAATCTAAAGTCTTGAAAATAGCTTGAACACAAATCTCATAACTCCATTGGACACTTCAACTGTCCACCTCTTCCTCACTCCGTGTGAGAGCTTCACGGCATATTTCTCCTCAAGAAGAGTCGCAACGAATCAACACGTCTTCTGAGGTAAATGTCTTCAAAACACTGGGCTCAAAGAAAAAAAAATCTTGACCCCCGCTAGTTCTGGTGCTCGTCTGAGGACAGGAATTTAGTGCAAGACAATCCACTGCAACGCGGACTAAACCCTGTGTACTGCAGATAAGGTACGGAGTTTTTTTAATTTCCTGAAAAATAACGGTTTTGGAGATACGAGGATTCCGTCTGACAGCGATGATATATAAATGAATACAGAATCCAGTATTTCAACAGCATTGTGGTACAAATGTATTATTATTATTATTATTATTATTATTATTATTATTAGCACTAGCGGAGGTCATATTATCAGAACTAACCATTCGATAGTTCTATGCTAGCACGCTACCAGAGATTTACCTCAGAGAATGAAACTTCACCATATGCTAGATTCAATTTGATGGAAAAGAGAAACCTGAAAGCTTAGCTAGCAAGAACGTACCTAGCTAAGAATACTAGCATGCCATATTACATTTCAGTTTGATCGATTGAGAAATCTATATTAATTTAGCAGCTAATACTGTTAGTTTCTGTACAGAAAAGCAGGTGCGGAAATCATTAATCCATTTATGCTAATATACGGACGGATGGAACAATGTCAACTCTTCCTCCCTCCTTCTATTTCTCTCTCGCCCTTTCTCAAAACCAATTTACAAACAATTATGGGTCTCGTCCTCCTGTGTGTGTGTGTGTGTGTGTGTGTGTGTGTGTGTGTGTGTGTGTGAGAGAGAGAGAGAAATGGAGATAAAATGTCTCACGTTTAACTTCCTCCACATATCTATCGATGAAAAATTACACAACCATCCGACTGAATATAAAACACACTCAGGACTACAATAAACTGCATACAATAATAAATCAGCATATTGTCTGCTATTGTTACATATTATGCATAATATACATGCATAGCATACATAATATGTAAAGCAAAACAAGCATACAAGGTGTGTGGGGTATGTTTTTTTTAAGATTTAAATATATTTCTTTAGGCAGAAGAAAAAGACACAAAAAAGGATCTTCATGAATCTAAGGGGCTTTTTACACCTGGTCACTTTCTGTGATCCGATATCTATCCGATGGTAAAAAGACCAGGTCTAAATGCCCTCTGAAACGTTTTGGAGACGGATATAAATCCGACGGTTCAAAACACTTCAGGAGGTGGTCTGGGACGCGTTTCAGATGAAACTGGACAGGTGTAAATGAATGTGGTTGTTCAAGCCACATACGTCAGCGCTAAACTCCTCCCAAACGGAACTACGTCACTCAGGTGATCTTTCACCCAGGCGTCCCGTCGGGTCTTAAAATGCGCTGCTGCCACCAGCGAAGATGCAGCAAACAGTAAACGCTGTTTTTTGTAGCATAAACGTCGTAACCAGTTTTTTCGTCTTCTTTTTGATTGCGTTCTGAAAACTGCATACACCAAAGTGTGTTCTGTTTCAATTACCCCGGGAAATGAGGTAAAATATATTTGCATTTTGGGCGGGAGCAGAAAGATCGGATCGATATCCGATTCGCCGAGACGCGTTTATGTGGTCTAATGTAAATGGAACAGTTTTAACAAATCAGATAGATATATAAGCTTAAGATTTACACATAAGCCCAAGCTATTAAAACACCAAAATGGACTGAGGTCTTAAAAAGGCCACTAGGTGGCAACTAACAATTGTTACTAACTACATAGAATAGAAAAAATTTGCACTCATGAGTGTGCATTTTATTAAAATGTGAATTATGTAATCATGAGAAATACATATCTATATATCTATATAACAATTAAATTCAGAGTGAAGTGAAACCGTATAAAACTTATTCACCTCGCTTTTGTTTATTACACTATATATTATACTTCCTGTATTTCATCCTGGTCTTTCTATAATGAATGTCACAGATAGAACCAAAAGTCTCCACAAAGTTGAAACCTGTCTTATGTCCTCATAAAAAGATTAAAATCCAGCCCACACACACAGTCACTTTTTTTACAATCTGCCATAAGAGCAGAGCAGCAGACGAGCCATTACGGCTATAAAGATCTGCCATCAATTATTAAACTCCACCTGAGGACGGCATCATCGCAGTAAAACACCCAGCAGGTGGAGGGAGGAGGACGAGCATAAATTTTAATACAGCATACCGCCTCAGACTGTGTGTGTGTCTGTGTGTGTGTGTCTGTGTGTGTGTGTCTGTGTGATTTGAAAGCAAATCTGCTAATCAGAAAAGCCTTCAGTCACACACACACACACACACACACACACACACACACACACACAAATCAGCCATTGCTCATTCTAAATCCTTTCTTTTTTGCCTCTCAGATTCTCACTCACCTATCATTCCTTCCTCTTTTCTACCTCTCCTATTACTTCTCATCTACCCTCTCTCGGTTCCAGTCTCATATGCATAGAAACCTGGTTAGTTGCCTGCCCTCTCTGGAGACCAGTCAATTACATGCCATCATGTACAGCATAAAAGCTCCACATCTGGCAGTGGCTGTAGCAGCTGGACCAAGTAGATAAAAGAGACAGTAAAGTTAACTATAACTATAAACGGATAAAAGGTCCAATTTGTCGTTTATTTAGAGAGTAGGCAAAATGCTGCCGTTTTTGGGAATAAAACCCTTGAGGTTTGTAGAGAAATCAGAGCATTAACAGTAACTGAGCTTCATCACACCACCTTAAGCATGCCCCAATTGTATTAAATAAAAGTTCAATGGAAATAAAGAAACACAATATAATTCTTAAACAGCACAAAAATTTATTATACCAATTAGGTGTGATTTAGAATTTTCTTTTCAATGAAAACATGGTGATGAATTGAACCATTAAAAAAAAGCACTTGCTGGAGAAATTGCTGTACATCCATTTTTATGTGTCCATTTTATATTCTAGGTGCATCCTCGAAAAATGTCTATTTGCATGAGCAGATCTTTAGACGAGCAGAGAAATTAAGACCTGTGTGAAATTATTAAACCGCTCATCCGATCCGTCCGTCCTCCTGTCAGCGAACGTGTTTCCAATCGACATCATCAAGGACTTTCTGTCTCCTTTGTGCTAATGTTATACCATGTCCTCATGAGAAAGTTAGATACAGAGCGTGATAAGTGATAAGGTTTAGACCCTGTATACTGTTTCACATCGACAGACCAATTACAAACCTAATATCCATGAATAGAGCTCCGGCAGACCTAATCAGGATCTTAAAGTCCCCGTGAAATGGCACAAAAGCCCTGTTATGAGCTGCTCTTCCAGAAAAACGCATACAACAAACTATTTTACTGCTAACGACCTGCTACTGTAGAGCAAAACATATGCAGAGGGCGGGACCTATTGAGATAATATATATATATATACACACATACATACACACACATATATATATATATATATATTGGCATTTAATTAGATGAACAAAGGACCAGTACCCAGTGACACAAATACATTTAAAATAACTTTTTTATTTTTTTATTTTAATTAAAAATTAAATAATTAATTTACATTTATTTTATTTTTGTCTTTTTCTTTTCTTTTCTTTATTAATAAACTGAAAACTGGTTTTAAAGACAAAATGATTCATTATTCATCGTAATGTAACATTTTTCATGTAATTCATGTAAAATTGCATAAATTGCACAGTGCCTAACTTTATTTTTTTTTCTGTTTAATACTTAATTTGAGTGTTAAAATAAAAGTGATTCACTTATTAATGACCAAATTGTTTACTTATACAGAAAGATGAAGTTGTGGCATCAATTCTAACTTAAACCACTAAACCAAAATATTACTTTAATAAATATACAAGCAATTAAATTAGTTGTCAGGTAAAATAAACAAACTTTATAAATATATAACACCATATATATATAAAAGATAATAAAAAAAGGCCTTATTTCAAGCACCGGGCTCGCCTGAAACATCAAGCCGCCCATGGAGCCTCACGCCTCGGCTGTGTCACTTCCACATAGCCGCCGCACGGAGCCTGCTCGTTTACGCTATTGTTCCATTTTCACGCTGTAAATGATACTAATATTCGTTTTCGTGGATGAAAGTAGCGCGATGAGAGAAATAAACCGCCTTACCTGAGTTCGGAGACGGTTTAAACGCTGATTTTATTGATTTATCTCTGATTTTTTTCGCTAATGTTTCGGTAGCTGCGCGTGACAAAGTCGAGTTGGGACTAAAGTAAACATCACGCGCGGTGCATAATAATGCTGTGATGCAACTTCTGGAGTTGAAAAGGCGTGGAATATTGATGTGCATTGCACGATCGGGGGCGTAAATGCAACATTTACGAGGCTAAATGACAAAATAAAGCATGCAGATATATTTTAATTGAATAAATAAACTTTAAATTGACTGCACGCGCGTGGCCACGAGCTCAACCGCTGCCCCCTTGAACAGCAGGTGCACGCGCTGTAAATGGGGAAGTGTCAAAAATTTGGGCTGCTCTTGGTGTCACAATATTACTTTCATATAGATATCGGTCCTGTAACGCATAAAGCAGTCGATACAGTGCAGAAGTGAAGTGCATTCCTAAAAATAAGGCACTTTATGAGGTCTGTTTACTGTGCAGTTGGTTTGGTGTCATGCAATTTATAATAAGAATCAATGCATTTATTCATTTAATGAATAAATGCATGAGACTATGAAATGTAAGGGCTTGTTAATGAGCTGATCTGTTGAGTCAGGTCAGTTAAAATGTACAATGAGGCAGGAAGAGGCATATGCTAATACACTTCAGCATTTAGGTGTGGATGTCTCTGTGCATGAGGACACACACACACACACACACACACACACACACATTTACTCTCTCTGGATGGATGCATAATAGTACATTTTATTCTCTGATGCATCATGATGTAGGTGGAAACCACAATCTCTTGTCCTTGACCCATATATATGTAATACCTACTTTATACTACATTACATAAAGTTTTCATATTTTTTGATGATAATATCAGAAGAAGGAGAAGAGGAATCTCATACACGTCCCTCAGACTCTGTTAAATAAGGAATATCTCCATGTCATTCAATTAGACACGAGAAGGGATGGAAACGAGGGAAATGAATACTTTTATCCTTAATCACTCTGCACACAACACCAGAAAAGTTATTTTCTGCACATGTGGGTTGTATATAGGTCAGAATTCACAGTTGCATAACATATTCATGATAAACATAAATTTTATGCATGATTTATACATAATGACAGTTCTTTTTGTGTGTGTGTGTGTGTGTGTGTCTCAATGACATCCATAGTGACATGCATACAGTCGTAGCAATAACATATTTAATCATTATTAAGCATGCAAATATATTGCAGTACAGTTTAAAACTAATCCCCAAGTCTGAATCCTTTCTACATTGCTTGTAGTGTAAAGCAAGGAAGAAGAAATCCGGACTCCGGAGTCCATGTGATGCTCTCTCTGGTGTAAAGCTGCAAATCAGTGGCAGGCAGCTGCATCCCTCCTGGACAATAATGATAAGAGCGCATCCTTCTCCAGGCTCTTGCTCACCGCAGCGGGTTCCTGTAGGAACCTTATCCTGGCCTAGTGCGATAACCGGGAACGAGCTCCAGAGCTGCGGGAACATTCTTCAGCTTCCCACAGAGAGCACTTTACTGTCGCCGAGTGGATTGGGAGTGTGCATTATGGTGCAGGTTTAGGCTGAGAGAAACTGTCTGCAACTCAAACAAAAGACTTTTATAGTGTAGGTTTATAGTTACTAGCGCACAGAACTCTACCCTGGCTTAATAAAAACCTACAGGTATAAAAGTGGTATAAGAATCTATCTATATCTGAGATGTGGAGTTACTGTTTTAGTGCCACTACAACTGGTCTGAACCGAACATGCATTTGAAACACAGCCTTTTATAGCAGAAATAAATATACAGCTCTCTACCAAATAATAATATTTAAAGCATATCCCATGATAGACACATAATATAAAGCTCTATATTCATGCTATTTAATTATTTGATATCGTCTTGATAGTTTTATTGATATTATACCTTAACGATGCTTTGTGTTTATGAAATTAACACCCCAGGTTCAGCCAGAACAAAGCTGTTGAGCTGTTTATCTGCACCCTTGCCATAGCAGGATTGCAAAATGTTTTGCTTTATGGTGGGATGAGTAGGTAGAGAGGGTTGGTATGGTGGGATAGGTAGGTACTGTAGGTGGGGTGGGTAGGTTAGGGATGATTGGTTAGGTAGGGTGGATTGGTATAGTGAGATAGGTAGGTTAGTGTTTGATGAGCAGGTGGGTGGGACGGTTATGTTAGAGTTGGATGGATATAGTAGATGAGATGGGAAAACTAGGGATTGATGAGTAGGTAGGTGGGATGAGTAGATAGTGTCGGGTAGGTTGGGTAGGTAAAGTTGTATGTTCTAGTAAATAAGATTAGATCGGTAGATAAAAGAAAAAAGAAAGGAAGGAAGAAGGCTTACAGCACAGGAAAGTGCTATGGGTGGTACGTTTACTATCAGATTTCAAACAAAACAAGAACAACTTTATTTCATTGTTTGAGTGTGTGTGTGTGTGTGTGTGTGTGTGTGTGTGTGTGTGTGAGTGTATGGTAGTACCACAAGACCACACACCATGTGCTGGGCCTCAATTTCCTCTTTATTTCCTCTCATCACTAAAGCATGTTACATAAACATGAAGTCAAGACCTGAAACGTCACACTGAACCTTTTAACACACTAACACTAAAATAATGAACACACCAGCAACACCAGCGTCTTCTCGTGTGTTTCTTTGTCAGTTCATAAGGCTGATGCAACACTTTCAGTCGCTGTCTGCATCTCTCTCTGTCTTACACACACCCCTCTGCTGCAACCCGAAGAAAGACAGGAAGTAGAATGGGGAGACGGTTGTATTGTTTGTTCTACTTGTGTTCGACACGTGTCTACGAGGCAAGAGGAAGAACACATGAAGAACATTTAATGATTCACGTTCCATACCTGTGTGTGTGTAAGTGTGTGTGGGGTTGAGCTGTCCATCACCACGTTGTGTCCATGTCGAACGCTACTATCGCCAAACTCACCGTACTCGTCTTCCTCGCTTTCATTGTGTGCCTACCAGAGTTCCTACCATCAGAAGGTGAGATGTGTGTGTGTGTGTGTGTGTTAAAATAATCCTTTGATTGTAGTTTACTTTTTTCTTCCCAAGACTGGCATTTTATTGTTAGCTATAACAATATTATTAAAATTATTTACTTACACAGAAAATACATATTTATAGGCAACAGTACATTGAAATGTTTTAGTTAAACGCAACAAGAACCATGTGCTGTAGCGCTTTATAGGACGTAACCATAACAACAATTACAGAGTATAATGATTACTTAAAGGAATAAGAGAAAACTCATCAGACGTAATCGTACAGAACTGGAAAATCATCAGGTATTGAAAATTTCCATTACAGTAAGACGTTTTATTCCTTTAGATCTTCTCTGGAATGCATTTTGTCATGAACATCTTATCCTCAGAGTCTTCTTGTTTTTCTTACACACAATGTTCTCCATTTAAAAAGGTCAAATCCCATTTCTCAACACATCTGTAAAAACGTAACTCGCTTTGTGCAGGTCTTTTGCCCAGGATTACACCAAAACACGTCTGACACGAATTGCGAAACGACGCATCCGTTCTGATTTGATTCACGTATCGTTTGTGTGAGTGCGATGTTCTCACATCCTGACTCGGCTTTGTTTTTTTTATTTTTTATCGACCACTTTATCATTCGATCGCTATGCATCTGTGCTGTCTAAATGAATAACGAACAAACGCATGGTGTCATTTGTCATTTTATTCACTTTAGCTTTTTAACACAGCTTGTAAGTAAATGGTATTATTAAATACGTATTAAAGCCCTGTTTGGAAGGGGGGCACGGTGGCTTAGTGGTTAGCACGTTCACCTCACACCTCCAGGGTCGGGGTTCAATTCCCACCTCCACCTTGTGTGTGTGGAGTTTGCATGTTCTCCCCGTGCCTCGGGGGTTTCCTCCGGGTACTCCGGTTTCCTCCCCTGTGATGGGTTGGCACTCCGTCCAGGGTGTATCCTGCCTTGATGCCCGATGACACCTGAGATAGGCACAGGCTCCCCGTGACCCGAGGTAGTTCGGATAAGTGGTAGAAGATGAGTGAGTGAGTGAGTGAGTGAGCCCTGTTTGGACAGGATTAGTTTGAGCAATAAAATGAGTCACGCAGTATATCCTGTCTGAAATGACATTTCAATAAACATCCCATTACATCCTGTAGAATATATTGATATATAAGGAAGAAATTGTAAACAGGATGTAAGGAATAAGTTACATAACATAACAAATGTGAAGCTTTTAGTCTAAATTTTAGTCTTTGTACACAGAAGAAAGTGCCTTGGCGTCTGTCCTGACGCAGCTCAATATAAATGGCTTGTGGGGATTTTAAAAGTAGGCAACAGCAAAGTTCCATTTATTCATTTGGCCAGAGCCTTTTATACAAGGTGACTTTTACAAGTGAGCCAGAATCCAATCCAAACCCAGAAGTGGCCCTCTGGCAGTCGTGGGATTTAAATTCACAGCCTTCCTGAGACAAGGACAGGATCTTAATAGCTGAGCTGCTGCAGATAAAAATGTAGACCAGGGACAAAAGATGAACAAAAAACATCTGCTTGTCAGTTTAAGAAGACAACTGATTGTTTGTTTGTTTTTAGCTTTATGATATATTATTTAATATATTATTGTAATTTATATTCTATCAACATCAGTTATTCATTATTTTTTATTCAAAAAATAAAAGAAAAAAGTGCAGAGATTTTACACATCAAGCTATTACAATGTTAATATTGGTCTATTATTAACCATGTAAACTAACTAACTAACTAACCCTCAAACTTGCATTACAATAACCAGGCTAATCCATAAACTAGCATTTAATAAACAAGCTAACATTCAAACTAGCATTATGGTGCAGACTAAAAGACAAACTAGTATTAACTCTCTCTCTCTGTCTCTCTCTCTCTCTGTCACTCTCTCTCTGTCTCTCTTTCTCTCTCTCTCTGTCTCTCTCTCTCACTGTCTCTCTCTCTCTCTCTCTCTCTCTCTCTCTCTCTCCCGCTCGCTCTCACTCTCTGTCTCTGTCTCGCGCTCTCTCTCTCTCTCTCTCTCTCTCTCTCTCTCTCTCTCTCTCTGTCACTCTCTCTCTCTCTCTCTCTCTCTCTCTCTCTCTCTCTCTCTCTGTCACTCTCTCTCTGTCTCACTTTCTCTCTCTCGCTCTGTCTCTCTCTCTCTCTCTCTCTCTCTCTCACTGTCTCTCTCGCTCTCTCTCTCTCTCGCTCTCACTCTCTGTATCTCTCTCGCGCTCTCTCTCTCGCTCTCTCTCTCACTGTCTCTCTCTCTCAAAGTGTTACAGGTCCAGTTTCTTTGTGCACCTTTTGACCCTTGTGACCCTAACAGTGGGCGTGACCAATATGATGGACAAACTCATGAGGTATATGACAATGCAGGCATCACTCGGCCCCAATGTGAGGCACAAAACGCAACCAATCAGGACGAAGAAGTAAAGCAGTGGTTTGTGTGTGAGACTCATGCTGACCTGCGGAGTCTCCGTGACAACACCTCAGTCTCAGGTGAGTTGAAGTGATAAATATGGGATATGTCGTGGTAACAGGACCGTAAAGACTGGATTTATTCCAAATGTATAAAACATCACCTGCTGGAGAATAAAGATGTAATCAGTTGATACAGATTGTGTGTGTGGATTTGCTTTTTTCCAGAAAAGTCTATGGAGGTGATTGTTACGCTACAGATCACAGCTCCTTCTCTAACTGTAAACGGAAATTTTAACCTCAGTGGACTTTACGTTGAAACACAACACAACACTGTTCTATTCGGCTGCTGCATCCGGAACAAGAGCAGACGGCAAAACCGAGAGAAGACGCCACAATCCAGCTCATCAGCACCAGGCGTCTTCTCAGCTGGACCTTCTGATGAAAAAAATGAAAACACACGCACACACCCACCAAACAAAACCCATTGCTTTGCTCACTTCAAGGACATCCAGAGGATGTTTACGACAACAGGTAAAATTCAAGACATGCTTTCTCATACTCTAGACCTTTAAAAGCTTCAGCATACCTTATGCGCAGATGACAATCATCTACGTTCCACAAACAATATGACTCGCATTACAGCTTTAGCAGCGCCACCTGCAGTACTGGAGGACATGTAAATTACCAATACAAAACCATGGACATCAGGCAAGCTTGTTAGATTTTTAATAGGCCATCTTTACATGAAGTATGTGGAGATCTTAACCCAAACACTGTCCATTTCATCTCTGGATTAAACCTAAAACCTGTTTATATTTATGTACAATAGATCACCTTTTTTTTTTTTTAAATGTGTTTGTCAATCTAGAACGAGTGGTTTATTGGTTTATATGGAATTATCATTATAACATCATCATTCAAACATGGTCAAGGTCACTGGGAGGTGTACAGTAGATGTGTACGTCCCTGTTGATGCTACTGGTCTTGAGTTCTGTTTGTTTTTTCTGATATTGCACAACTAACCTATTCTCGCAGTAGCCGTGAGGCAGCATGACATGCCAACTTTTGCTCTGAGCCCTGTTCTATATTTATAGATATCCTGGTGGAGTTTTCGTCCACTTCAGGACAACAAAACCTGCATTTTTTTAGACTGCAGAGAAGCTGGAGCTGGACTCCCTTAAAGGATATAGCAACCTGGCAAGTGCAAGTTATTCCCACACAGAGTCCAGGTCATGGACAGTTGTCTCACTCAGGAGCTGTGAAGTTTTCCCAAATGTGGCTTTCCTGCCATTTGCAAAAGAACAGACCAATAGACTTGGGCACATCAAATCGTTTAGGGTTTGTTTGTGGCCCTGAAACGGATGGATGTCCCACCCTGTGTTTATTCCAACCTTGCACCCAGTGTTCCTGGGATCTGCCTCAATCCTGACTACAATCAAGGTGAATGAATGTTACTCCCTTTAAATATTTACTGAGACAGAGAGAGAGCGAGAGAGAGAAGCTGGATGGCTTGTACAATCTGACCGTTGGCGTTTCTTTTGGCCTATTTTTCAGCACTGAATCATGGCTCCATTGCCTTCATGCTAAGTTTTAGAAAATTCCAGTATCTAGACTCCCTCAAGACAACCGCCCACATATTCAATATCAATTTACTTCTTTCTGTCTTCTCTCACTCCCTCCATCCCTCCCTCCCTATCCTCATCACTCCTTGAGTCTAAAGGTTAGCCAAGGCCATATTTCATCCTGTCTATCGATTCTGGCACGGACAACGACAGCAGCACTCCATATTTCACCTCTGCTGCTGATAAATTTATTGCCTCGATACGTCCTCTAATCTGCTGAGAGTCGGCCTGCTGCAAAGCCGAGTCATTTCGGGAAAGAAAGTTAGCGTGGGTAGCAACGAGAGTTCATTCGGATTGCATGCGGAATGAACGTAGAGGACCGTTTTCTGTATCATATACTTCATATTCTCTTACAAAAAGTTACATGATTCACAGATTTTATTTATTTATTTATTTTTATTTTATGTTGACTTCCATCATTTTTTTTCAGTGATTCAATCATTCATAACATTTTATGCCTGTGTTAGCTTTAAATGTTAGATTTTAAAATAGGTTTTTATTTATTACAATTTTTTATTTTTATATTTTTATTTATTAAATAAAACTTATTTTCGATTTAAATTTCACAAATCCAGTACGTTTTTTATCTTCCTATGTAGTTTTCTGCACATGATTCGTTTATTGTCACACATTAATATTTCATGGAACATCATGTGTTAATTTTCGAGTAATTTTCTAAATTATTCACTTATTTTTCTTCTTAAAAGTCATTTTCTAAATTATTCACTTATCTTTATGTACAGATTTTTTACATTATTTTTCTTTTATGTTCACATTAAATTTCCGCATGATTTTTTATTATTTTTTAAGTGGAATATGCAATGTCAGGGCATAAGGGGTTAAAGCACACCTTTACACCCTTACACGGTGATCACGTGTGAAACGTATGAGATATTTTGTTAAGGCTGCTCTTGATCATTTACCTCGCTGTGTTCTCAGTGAAGCACTGGAGTGTCAGTACCATTGTATGGTTTTCTCTGATGCTGATGGTGGTCGTATTGATCCTTCTGGGAGTCAGGGATCATTTCTTTAAGAACAGATACTGCTTCAAAAGTAAGTCTAATAACCCAAAATATGAAACTAAACACGAGTCTACTAGTTCCGTCATTCGGCTCGTTGCTCTGAGAGGATACGAACCCCATCTAACCTCTCTACATTTCCAGAAAAAGTGAAACGGGTTCGACCTCCTGCAAGACAGCAGACGACCTTTTCCAAACGCAGGGTTAAATGTGAGTGATTTCTTTACTTCCATGCACATTGGTGAACCATTCGAGCAGATCTGGGATCAGTACCCATAATTGTTGCTGGATTGGTACCGTCATGGTCTGTAAATTTTTGTACGTGTAAATTGACATTTTAGTCTTTAAGGTGAAATTATGTACCATAAATATTTGTTAAAGACTTATTATATTATATTCACATTACTGGGTCAAAAATGCACTATAAACTTATACATGTTTAATCGTACATTTGATGGTACCCCGGCGACAAGGAAAGGTACAATGTGATCCATTTGTTTCCAAGAGTGAACCACATTCAACAACAGCGCTATGCTTCTCTCATTTTGTTCTTATTTAGCTTTGGGTGATTTGCCTGATGATGTATCAGTGTTGAGCGCAGAAGGTAAGTGTGTATTTGGGTTTGTGTCTGGAGGAATATGTTTTGTTGAGTGACCAGTGATTTAATAAACGGTTGCTTTAAAAAAAAAAAACTCTCTTACCTTAAGGGAAAACTCTCACACACACCATATAGAGACATTCTCAGAAAATACCTTTGACCAGGAGCTGCTCATGGACTTTCTGGACATTTTTTAGACAAAAAAAACAAAGAAGGCCGATCCTTTCTTCTATCCCCTCTGGACATTTACGGCTCTCTGAGATAAATGAAAAGCCTTATAAATAAATAAATACACAGAACTTTGATGATCACTTCAAAGGAACACACACAAGTTTCAATCTTCTCGATAAGACGAGTTCTAGAGAACAAAGGTTTTCTTGGGACAGTGAGCATGAACATTGTGTTTCTATCAAAACTGACAGCCTTTAAAATGTCTCCGTCTCACATCTATGTGCATATACAGAACTGTTCCTGGAGAAGACGCCATCAGATTACTCAAGAGGTAAGAAAAAGGCATTCGTTTTCTGATGTAATCTCTTACCCTTCATAAACTCTCACCGGGACTTGTGCTAATAATTCATCCTGGCTTTGAAGTTTTGAACATTTTTTTTGGACTCTATCCTTTGATATTTGGGATCTATAGATCTTAGCATTTAATGACTGGTTAATCAACTTTCTATTAAAAACAAATAGAATTTATCTCTATATCTAGTCTAGAATTGGTTTTAATACTTTAAATTAATTAAAATTAAACATTTTAAATCTTAATCATGGCTTCAAAATGTAAAATCTAAATCTGGGTCTTAACCACAGAGACCTGGTTTCATTACTCAGAGCCTTGGTCTTTATTAGTCAAAGTCTTGGCCTAAGTCTTATTATTCAGGACCGTGGTCTGGGTTAGACAGGGCCTTGGTTTTAGATAGACAGGGCCTTGGTCTGGGTTAGTCGGGGCCTTGGTCTGGGTTAGTCGGGGCCTTGGTCTGGATAAGTCGGGCCTTGGTCTGGGTTAGACAGGGCCTTGGTCTGGATAAGTCGGGCCTTGGTCTGGGTTAGACAGGGCCTTGGTCTGGGTTAGTCAGGGCTTTGGTCTTGGTTAGACGGGGCCTTGGTCTGGGTTAGTCTGGGCCTTTGTCTGGGTTAGTCTAGGCCTTGGTCTGGGTTAGACAGGGCCTTGGTCTGGATAAGTCGGGCCTTGGTCTGGGTTAGACAGGGCCTTGGTCTGGATAAGTCGGGCCTTGGTCTGGGTTAGACAGGGCCTTGGTCTGGGTTAGTCAGGGCTTTGGTCTTGGTTAGACGGGGCCTTGGTCTGGGTTAGTCTAGGCCTTGGTCTGGGTTAGACAGGGCCTTGGTCTGGGTTAGTCGGGCCTTGGTCTGGGTTAGACAGGGCCTTGGTCTGGGTTAGTCGGGCCTTGGTCTGGGTTAGACAGGGCCTTGGTCTGGGTTAGTCGGGCCTTGGTCTGGGTTAGACAGGGCCTTGGTCTGGGTTAGTCAAGAGTTTACTGTTCACAGAGCTTTGGTTAAATCCAGACTAAAGTATTCTTACTTACAGGCCATGTAACTCATCAGAGAAGAGTGTCTTTGGCCTCCACAAAAAGGTTTCTTAACATCTTTCAAGAATCGTTCAAGAGAGGTGAGAGCTGTGGAAAAGGTTGTGTGATCAACAACACTTTAAAACTTATAGCAGTTTGTATGTTTATGAGTCAGCATTTTATGTTTGTTGAAAAATACTTTATTTACCAACTTACTAGAAAACTTGAATGTATTTCTTCTCAATTTCTGATTCATCTATTCACCTTTTTAACCAGGCCTGTCTCCAATTCCTGAGCTATCTATGACAGGTACGAACAAATACAAATGCATCATTTCCTATTTCCGCTACTTTCCTTGCTAAATTTTCTCCATTTGTTGTTATTGCATGTGTTCCATATCTCAGATGTTTCACTGGGAGAAAATGAGGATGGACATGACGAAGAATTGAGGTCCAGTAGCGTAAGAACAGAAGAAGGTTAGTAATGTTTTTTATGTTTCTTAAATACAAATAACAAAAATACATAAAATCTGGCAAATGGTTCTTTTAAGATTTCAACCCCAATCTTTCCTTTATATTCAAGCAAGCAAATTTACAGAACATGAAGTTTATTTGGATGTGAATAAAATATGATTAGATCTGTATAAGGAGAAATAATTATAAGTAAAAATATTATACAGACTGGGGAAAAAATTAAAGGAAAAAAAAACAGAATAAAAATGTTTAAGTGAAACTTGGTGTAGGGCCATTTTCCTTTAATTTGTCATCTGTGGAACAAATGGAGCCTGGATTGATGAATGTAAATGTACATTTCAGTACATATAAGCAGTGTTTTATAGATTTATGTACTTAATTATTTAATTCCATTGTTCAAGATCCAATCAATGACTTTTATATATATTTTAAAGCACATACAAAATGAAGGTTTAAAGAAAGCTATAGAGGATATTTTTGGCTTTTAAATGAAGACATGTGAGTGTGTTTTGTCTTGCAGAGAGTAAGGTGTGTCTGGATGTCCCCCTTACACCAGAAAACACACACTCTGAGAACTTCAGTGAGTCATCTGAGCGAATTACTTCAGATTTCATTTTAAAATAGCAGGAATATTAATTAATGACCCACTATTACTTTCTTTCTAGCTTTCCTACATCATCGTAGCCATCCTTCCTTGGAAAGCTGCCATTAGTCAAAAAGTCCAGGAGGAATTAATGTCCAGCACTTTAATCGCAGTGCTATTTTTTTTTTTTTTTAGCACAGCTGCATTAACGTCCCATCATGGCTTAGCCACAGAGAACTCATTAGGTGATGATGTTTTTGTTTTTAGGTCAGTGCAACTCTATAATTTGAAATATATATATTTTATAACTCTGAACAGCACCAAATAATCAGCGAGACAAGAAAAACAACAAAAACATCGCCATATTTACTTCTACAGACTCATTAAAAACAACACCTGAGAAAAATAATATCACAAATAAGAATTACACGCAACTAATTAAAGTTTAATGTACATATTGTGTTAAAATATTATTGTTTATATTTGTTTATCTGCCCAGGGAATGTACAGGGATGTTAGCTAGTGGCTAACTGGTGTACATCATCCCTGACAAACAAACTACAAGAATAGATTGACACTGATGAGCTGTTTGGTTAAAAAGAACCTAAACAGTAATAAACTCACCTCACCAGATGAAAACATATCCTGTTACTGAGTTAATGACAGCAAAAGAGTTGCTAACTAGCAAAATGTTAGCTAATTGGTTTGCTAATGAGCTACTGTGCTAAGCTACTGTGCTTAGCATCTGGCTCTTAAACTAGC
>NC_083461.1:38628460-38638460 GCF_030014155.1 Tachysurus vachellii | reverse complement strand
GGCGTAGCAGCAACATGGAGTTCAAAGAGCAGCTCTGTGAGAACACTGACAAACTCCTCCCCATTTGCAGCTAACACACACACACACACACACACACACACACACACACACACACCAAAGAATATGTAAGATGTGATTAAGCGATCATCTGGATATCTAGTTAAATAAGATCAGAAATGGGAACAGGATATTGCGAGATTATAAGAGAAATTAAAAAAAATCATATCTTCATCATCATCATCATCATCATCATCATCATCATCATCACTCTGAATTTGTACCCGACCTGCCCCACCCCCTGTGCCACCCCCTGCCCCACCCCCTGTGCCAACCTGTGCCGTCCTACACTGTTATGTTGTTTTAAAGGCATCCTTATTGCCCCTCTTATTTTATTTTTTAATTATTTTCCCCTCACCAGTCACCTGAGTGGCTATTAGCAACACAAGCTAATTTTACCTCAGAAAGAACAAAATATTCACTCCTTTTTTTCTCTTTAATATCAATTTGTATTAAAATTTCTTCAGAACTTGGCCACATCCTGTCCATATAAGCTAGCGAGTGTTTTGACTAGCTATATGAATGAGATTCCCTTCAGACTGTATCGAACATGCTAACGTACAAGCTAACTAGCATGTAGCATGTGCGGTCAAACCCAAGAGCGGCGTGTGAGTCCAGCTGGAATTCACTTTAAACTTTATTCTTGTTGAATTTTTACACATGAAATTCTTAGGGAGGAAAAAAATTCTACAACAAAGATATTGACAAGAAAACGACTCCCTAAACAGCTAGCATACGAACGAGCTCGCGGAATTAAAGCAACGTAAAAGGTTTTTTTTTTTCGTCTAACAGATTTCGTCGATCACAATCTTCTCATCAGTTTTGATTTGTGATTGGATTTACGTCTCAGACGTGAACCTGGATCTGTTCGATCGGAGCTCAGGACTCACAGAGCGGGCTGAAAGAGCGAATTTGGGAATAAAGTTCACCGTTTCCCCCTGAACCCGCCTCCATCATCTTCTCCTCTTCTTCCTCTTCCTCTTCCTCTCTCGCCTCAAAGATCTCCTTAATCTCGATCAGCTCCTTCTTCAGGATCTCCAACGTCTCGCCGTCGAGGGAGGAAAGAACCTCCTGAACCTGAGGGGAAAGTTACAGTTAAAGAGTGATGGCACCTGAACTTTAAGGATGCGAAAGCTAGCTAGCTAAGTCACAGATAAAAACTACTTTAGTTTAGCTACCGCAACGTTAGCTTCTTAGCATAACAATAGCTTAAGCTAGTAAGACATTTTTTACTCCGCATCAACCTCTCGGGAAAATGAACACTAGAACATGATCAATATTTCACACTTATTTTGGGTAGATTTATTCCTTTAATCTAGCGATATTAGCCAGCTGACTACTTTGTGCTTGTAACAAGTAGCACGAGATCACTAGTCTTATTTAGCTGATATTTTAATTTCACTCTTTAGTGTAAATCTGACTAGCAACACTCTCTCACTCAGTCATCTTCTACCGCTTATCCGAACTACCTCGGGTCACGGGGAGCCTGTGCCTATCTCAGGCGTCATCGGGCATCAAGGCAGGATACACCCTGGACGGAGTGCCAACCCATCGCAGGGCACACACACACACACTCATTCACTCACACACTCAAACACTCACACACTACGGACAATTTTTCCAGAGATTCCAATCAACCTACCATGCATGTCTTTGGACCGGGGGAGGAAACCGGAGTACCCGGAGGAAACCCCCGAGGCACGGGGAGAACATGCAAACTCCACACACACAAGGTGGAGGCGGGAATCGAACCCCCAACCCTGGAGGTGTGAGGAGAACGTGCTAAACACTAAGCCACTGTGACCCCACTAGCAATATTTAATTCTTCTATTTTATGTAGGTGTTAAATAGGTGTGTCTGTATGTGTGTCTGTGTGTGTGTGTGTGTGTGTGTGTGTGTGTGTGTGTGTGTGTGTGTGTGTGTGTGTGTGTGTGTGTAAAAAACGCTCACCCTCCCCTCGCTCTCGTTGCTCAGGATCTCCAGAGCTTCCAGGTGAGACAGACCCTGATAATCATCAAACAGGATACCGTAATGAACCGTGGGTTCACACACCATCTGGTTGCTCAGTCTCTCGCGTGCCTTCTCTTTAGCTTCCTTCAGCATCTACAAAATACACACATGTATTAATAATCAACACGTTAATTACAATTACCTACGCCCCCCCCCCCACCCCCACCCTCCCAGTAGACACGTTTTGCGTCTTACCTGCGAGAGTGAGACGGTCCTCTGCATCAGGATTTTAGTTTTCTTAAAGCCCGGGTCGCTCTCCGCCAGGACAATCATCGTTTTCCTGCCGATAAACTCCAGCGCATCGAGTCCTCCGGTCAGCACAGACTTCCCCTGAGAGACAGAAAGCGTGAGAAGCGATCACACGTGGCTAAATACTGCTTTTATAAAAACTATTCAAGTCTAAAACTCTATCCTTTCACTACCAGGTCCATGGTGTCGAGTCAGACATGTACACGGTGGATATGTACGTTTAATGTGTGTTGTTTTGTACTGTACAGCGCTGTGTGAGTTTGGTGTTTGGGTTTAGGATCAGGCTTAAAGGAGAACTTCAGAAGATTAGGCCACGCCCATTTGGGTCTCAAGCTCAGCTAACGACGTCGTGGAATTTATCTTTATCAATTTGATCTTTTGTTTCCTGCTTAAACTTTGCTGGAGTGTGACATCATCTATCAATACAAAACCTTAACATTTTGTACTCTATGCCCTGCTCAGAGCGACACAGAGCCAGGAATCATCTGGTAATGTGTGTTCTGATTGTGCGAGCAAAAGAGAAAGGGCACGAAGTCGCAATAAAAAATTTATGCGAGCTTTCTGCCAGTTCATATTGTATTATCACGGTGTGTTCTGGCTCATCGGGTTCACTCCGACATCGACCGCAGTTAGAACAATTGCTGCACAGGGGCAGGATCACTGATTTGTTGCTCAGCAACATCTGATATGATTCATCAGAATGATTTGGGCTTGTGTTCTTAGAAAACACTTATATTTCTGGTCATTATTTCACCTTGATGGTGAACATCACCGAGAGACTTGCAGACGCTTCAAATTTGTGGCCTAACGGTTAGAGAGTTTGACTCCTAACCCTAAGGTTGTGGGTTCGAGTCTCGTGCCGGCAATACCACGACTGAGGTGCCCTTGAGCAAGGCACCGAACCCCCCCAACTGCTCCCCGGGCGTCGCAGCATAAATGGCTGCCCACTGCTCCGGGTGTGTGTTCACGGTGTGTGTGTGTGTGTGTTCACTGCTGTGTGTGTGTGTGTGTGTGCACTTTGGATTTGTTAAATGCAGAGAACGAATTCTGAGTACGGGTCACTGCACTTAGCCGTACGTCACGTCACAATTCGTAAGACAAGTAATGGACACTATTGTACGTTTATATAACCTGAGAGTAAAATATTCTGACAGAATAACAAAGGTACAAAATGATAAAGAGATGGATGGAGAGATGAAGGTAAGAGCTAACCGTGTTTTGCACAGCACTGGTGATGGAGGAAAGCACTCCTTTGTTGGTTGGGCTGACGGGCTGATCCGCTGAGTCAACGTCCTCCTCAGGATGTTCTTCAACCTCCAGGGCTTCCTCGCATGATGATGTGCTGCGCATACGTAAGGCCACGCCCGCTTTCTCCCGAACTGAGCTTAACCCATGACCTGCGTATTAAGTAACAGAAACAAGCACAATTCATAGAGCTTAAAAATTGAGAAGTCGGGCTGACGAACTGGTCAGAGACGATGAGTTAGATGGTACAGACCAACACTGGACATTTAGATGGTATCAGTAAGAAGGTACCAACACACAGTGTGGAAATAGATGGTACTGACCACACTGCAGGAGAACGGATGGTACTGACTCACATTGGGGGTTTAAATGGTACTGAAACGACTGTGAGATGATCCTTAATTATTGTGGTGGTTTAGATAGTACAGTCCTACTGTGGGGGTTCAGATGGTACTGAACCACTGTTGTAAATGGTACTGGTTCATTGTTTGGGTTACTATAGCAACCTATATCTGGCAAAAATGAGAAGGTAAGCAAGGTGACACATACCTACTGTGGAGCTGGCAGTCGTCAACAAAGACTTCCCCCAGGATCCCCAACCACCCCAACTTTTAGATGTGGGTTGCTCTGAAGGCTGAGAAACATCACACACACACACACACACACACACACACACACACTCACTCAGAAATGACATCCCTTCAAAAACATCCTGATCATGCACCATGATGTAGGCAATCCTACCTCCACCTCCCCTTCTGCAGCTTCTGGGTCCAAGCTCACAGTTTCGCTGCATTCGGTCACCTGATCACAGCTGTGTTCCTCTGATGGTTCCTGCAATGGTTCTGTGGTCTGGCTGACTGGAGCACTTTCTTCTGCACTCTCACTGGTCAGCTCATGCCCTGATGTGTCCAACAGGAGGGAAGGACTGGAAGAAGGCTCGTTGGTTTTGTCAGCAACTACAGGAGCATGTTTGTCTGAATGTGTGTCAGGGGGTTCAGCGATGCTGCTTACTGCATCTTCTTGTGACATGGTGCCCTGTGAATGCACAGATATGTGAAAACGGGTCATAATGGTTCGTACCTAGTGTGCGAACTACTTAGAGTACATTACAGTGACAAAGATTTTTGTTTTTAAGATTTACTGCAACAGCATTATTACCAAACGCATGTGTATGTAAATGATCCTTTTCTAAACGGTTACAAGTGACATTATTGGTACAAAGACCTCTGGATGTATTCCTGATATCCATCAGATACAAAACACAAAGGAGAAACAGTCAGCAAACAGACAGAGAGACAGAGAGACAGAGAAACAGAGAGACAGCGAGACAGAGAGACAGCGAGACAGAGAAACAGAGAGACAGACATTAATCCCAGTCTATTATCCAAAGAAAGAAGGCCAAACATTTTCAGAGAGAAAACTCAGACAGGTGTACAAATGTATATGTCTGTATAATTTATCATTTATACTTATTCAAAAGAAAGAAAAGAAGAGAAATGAAAAGAAAACGAAAGAAAAGAAAAGAAAAGAAGAGAAGAGAAGAGAAGAGAAGAGAAAAGAAAAGAAAAGAAGAGAAAAGAAAAGAAGAGAAAAGAAAAGAAAAGAAGAGAAAATAAAAGAAGAGAAAAGAAGAGAAGAGAAAAGAAAAGAAGAGAAAAGAAAAGAAGAGAAAAGAAAAGAAGAGAAGAGAAGAGAAAAGAAAAGAAGAGAAAAGAAAAGAAAAGAAGAGAAAATAAAAGAAGAGAAAAGAAAAGAAAAAGAAGAGAAAAGAAGAGAAAATAAAATAAGAGAAAATAAAATAAAAGAAAAGAAAAGAAAAGAAGAGAAAATAAAAGAAGAGAAAAGAAAAGAAAAGAAAAGAAGAGAAAAAAAGAGAAAAGAAAAGAAGAGAAAAGAAAAGAAGAGAAAAGAAAACAAATCCATTTTGAGATAGACGAGCAGACTGATTCATTCTAGTTCATTATCCAAAAAAGACAGAAAGAGAAAAGACTCTTCAATAAACTTTGAACTGCTCCACTGATTTGAATTTACTGTGTGTGTGTGTGTGTGTGTGTGTGTGTGTGTGTGTGTGTGTGTGTGTGTGTGTGTGTGTGTGTGTGATCAATATGGGAGTCTCAATCTTCACATGTTCCCCCACCTGCAGAGTCACAATCTGAAATCAGCGTTCTCCACAAACATCTGATTTTACTCTCTCTCTTTCTCACACACACACACACACACACACACACTTTTTCGGTCTGGGTTTAACTTTGATGTAACTGATCAGGGATCAGCGTGACTGACTGCAGGAACACAAGCAGAGCCTTATGCTGACTGGATGAATAAAACACTGTGTGTGTGAGACAGTGTACTGTATGTGTCAGATGACACAATGCTTTGTTTTTGAACGCTTCTGCGCCCAATATGTCGTTGGTTAATAGCGCCATCTTGTGGTGTGTGTGTGTGTCACAAAAACCTATTATTAAACAAACATTTCAAAACATATTCAACACAAGCTTTGTGTGTGTGTGTGTGTGTGTGTGTGTGTGTGTGTGTGTGTATGTGTGTGCTTGTGTGCGTATGTGTGTGTGAATGTATGTGTGTGTATATGTGTGTGTATGTGTATATTTGTGTGTGTGTTTGTGTCATTATTAAACTAGTCTGTGTGTGTGTGTGTGTGTGATTATTAAACTAGTGTTAATAAGAACAAAATAAAGGCGTCATCAGTGAAAACATACAACATCAAAACAAACACAAAACAGCGCGAGCTCCATCTGTACACACACACACTTACTGTACTTACTTTATACACACACTTACTGTACACACACACACTTACACTACACACATTTACTCTGCACACACACACTTAACCCTCAGACACAATAAAGAATAATAATAAAGTAAGAAAACCCCAAACAGACAGAGAGACACAGAGAGAGTTGCGTGCATCTTACCGGTGTCTCTGACAGCGCGCGCTGCCCGTTTCCGCCCAGACAGGAGCTCGCGCGCCACGTCGGCAGCCCGGACCACGCGCAATGTGGACCGTGACGTCACGTGAACACAATGATCAGTGACATCAGTGTGAAAAGTGAATATCTCAGTAATTACACATCTTCTTTAGGGAAAGTATGTAAATAAGCAAACAGCAAACAAATTAAAGTGTTAAAGTCGTATTAATCAAATAAAAGTAAACAACAAACAAAGAGATAAATAAACAAAATGGTTTATTTATCATGAACACAAATGCACACAGACACAATCAGGTGGGAAGTCTCCTAGAGTATCAGAACAACAGAGAGGAATAAATCTGGAATGTTTAATAAAACTACATATAGATGTGATGGGGAGGTGCACATACTTTTGGACATGTAGTGCATATCTTATCTTCTATTCGAATAATAATAATCATAATCATTTAATCAGCCACGTGTGGCGGAAGTTACAATCCGGAAGTGTTTAGGCGTGCTCTGTTGTCATGGTGATGCCAATAACCTTTCTGTAGTTTGTAACGGTAACGGTCACAGTTACATACAGTGGATAGAAAGTGTGCACTAGATATTGTGCACTAGAAAGTGTGTACTGGATAGTGTGAACTAGATAGTGTGCACTAGTGTGCACAAGATATTGTGCACTGGAAAGTGTGTACTGGATGGTGTGAACTAGATAGTGTGCACTAGATAGTGTGCACTAATGTGCACAAGATATTGTGCACTGGATAGTGTGAACTAGATATTGTGCACTAGAAAGTGTGCACAAGATATTGTGCACTGGATAGTGTGCACAAGATATTGTGCACTGGATAGTGTGAACTAGATAGTGTACACTAGTGTGCACAAGATATTGTGCACTGGAGAGTGTGCATTAGATATTGTGCACTGGATAGTGTGCACTAGAAAGTGTGCACTAGATATTGTGCACTGGATAGTGTGCACTGGATAGTGTGCACTAGAAAGTGTGCACTAGATATTGTGCACTGGATAGTATGAACTAGATAGTATGGACTAGTGTGAACAAGATATTGTGCACCGGATAATGTGCACTAGATATTGTGCACTTGATTGTGTACACTGGATAATGTGCACTAAATAGTGTGCGCTAGATATTGTGTACTGGATAGTGTGCACTTGATAGTGTGCACTTTTAAGTATGCCAACTCCAATAGTATAATTGTCGAAAATTGTGAAATGTCACAACTACAAACAAATTTACACGCTGTTCTTTTATTTTAATATCAGAGGCTAAACATTTAACACTATTGGACAACTGGCTCGTTGGTCTAGGGGTATGATTCTCGCTTAGGGTGCGAGAGGTCCCGGGTTCAAATCCCGGACGAGCCCTAAGTTTTAGTCTTTAACGTTAGAAACTATTCAAGATTTTTTTCACCAGTTTATAAATTATTCATTCAAATCTAGCTGTAAAATCCTCTACATAAGACACTGTGCGTTATTCCCTTCATGTTTGTTAGTAAAACTTTACATTCTACACTTTGCTAAATCCTCTCAAAGATACACAATAAACTCTTAACTCATTTATTTTGGGTGTCACGTGTCTGTTGAAACAGACAAAACATTTACTGAAATAGTTTTTAATCAATTCTTTAGTCAGCTCTCATTTTCTCAGAGTGTTTCTCTTGTTTTAGCTCTATATTATCTCAATAAACCAACTTACACATTTTTATAATTATAACAGATTAATAATACAAATAATAATATTAATAATAATAATAATAGTAATAATGATGATGCTGATAATAATAATAATAATAATAATAATAATAATAATAATACAACTAGATAGAATTCAGCATAAGTGTTTAGACAGAGATCATTTCAGGATGTCCAAAAAGAAATCAGCAAAAACATCTGAGAAAACGTTCAGCTTGTGAAGGTGAACCTGTACAGTATACTGTGTGATGTCAATAATAAATGCAAAAAAAGCCTATATAGTTTTTTTTTATTTTTTTACTTTCATGAACCAAAAGCTTCCCAAATTAAACAAAATAAATAAATAATTAAAAAAATGCATGAGCCGAGTGCTGAAGCTAGAATCCAGCGACAATTTAAGTTAACGCAAATAATACAACAAAATCTGGATTTTGGTATTACAATATGTTCATATTTAGACTTATAAGCATATCATTTAAATTATATAAAAACAAACATACGAATAAACAAAAAAGCTATAGGTTAGCTACCACTTTATTAGCATTACCTCAGGAATTGTAAATAATGTCTGGTACTTTTAGTACTTAATAGTTTTTAATACTTAATACTACTTTTAAAGTTAGACAATCGACATTACAAGCAGCAGGAAGAAGAAGAAAAAGTCTTCGTCTATGGTTGTAAAAGAAGCCAGTGGAAACTTCGTGCTAGCTAAATGTCTGAAGCGTATCCGTAATCAGGCATCATATGTTAGCTAGATGATGCTAATCTGATAGCTCGAAGAACTAAATTTCTATTTATGTTATTAACCTGAAAATGAGAAAATAACACGGTGAAATAAGATTTACGCCAAAAAAGATGCACAGATAGAAGTTTATTCAACAATACAGTTCATATCTAAAACAATACAATATTAGTATGTACAGCATCTATATATTCTTTCACAGCTTGATATACGATTCCCTTTTAAAGAGGTCAAAAAATATATCATGGAAAGACAGAAATTCCAGAATTAAGATTCACATCTTTGTAGAAATGCATAACTAATGGAGAAGATTAAAAATAAAGAACGATCACAATGCATATAAAATTCCTTAAATTTCCCTTTCAGTTGTATTAATTCTTAATATATAGATTACAGTGTGTACTGTAGGGTTTCTCTCAGGTGTGTGTGTGTGTGTGTGTGTGTGTGTGTGTCATTTCTTTCAGTCTGTATTTAATCCCACGTTCTCCAGACCTTAAGTTAAAGAGCACGTCACAAAGTCCAGCAGGGTTTCAGAAAAGCTTGAGATTTCTACTTCATTTCTCTACACGATCAAACGTTTGCATTTTGACACTTTTTGAAAAAATAAAATGTATTTTTCACATTTTTATGTGTTTGTCCTTAAAATACACTTTGGATGCAGTTTGGGCGAACAAAAGAAGTGCTAATGTGTCACGTTTCACTGACTATAAGGAGTTTTTGCTTCAAAATAGTTTTTTTTGTGATAAAAGTGAAATGTACAATATAAAATTCTGATTCACACTCAATAATAATGATAATAATGATAATAATAACAATAATAATAATAATAATAATAATAATAATAATAATAATAATAATAATAATAATAATAATAATAATCTGCTTTGGTGTGATCGTTGTGTCCATATCGCTAACATTAGCATTGCTGTGAGAAACATTTATGCAAACTGCTTGATTCAAGCGCATGTTATCCTTTATAAACGTCTTTATATAGAAAAACAATTTTCTGAACCTCAACAGGAAACACACACATGCACACACACACACA
>NC_083461.1:38580960-38605960 GCF_030014155.1 Tachysurus vachellii | reverse complement strand
TCATACACACACACACTCATACACACAATACACAGACACATTCATACACACACTACACAGACACACTCATACACACACACACTACACAAACACACTCATACACACACAATACACAGACACATTCATACACACACACACTACACAGACACACTCGTACACACCCACTACACAGACACACTCATAGACACACAATACACATACACACTCATACACACACACACTATACAGACACACTCATACATGCACAATACACAGACACACTTATAATAATAATAATAATAATAATAATAATAATAATAATAATAATTAATAATAATTTCTTTTTTAAACCTTCAGCTGTCTCTAACCAGTAACCAGACACTGTGTGTCTGACACGTTTTTGCTGTATTTCATAAAAACATAAAGGTAGTAAGCTAGTGTTATAAATATTACAAATTAATTATTACTGGTTAAAGCCCCGCCCATTTCAAGACAAGCCCCGCCCACTTCCGGGTTAGGTCCCACCCACTCCGAGTTCTCGTAAGGCAAAGATTCTGATTCTGATTCTGATTCTGAGAATCTTTGAGAATCTTTGCCTTACAAGTCAGCACAAAATTGGGTTTTTGAACTGTTGGTGGCGCTAGAGAGCTTTTTTTTAAAATGTTTTTGGAATTTTCATTGTGAGCCCTGACAGAAGCAAACACACACATACACACACTCACACACACACGCTGTTTTTAGTAATTTTTCCGTTATAGCACCACAAAGTGGCCAATCGCCACGGTTTTTGAAGTGTGACCTCAGTTTGACCTCTTTCACATATGTCCCAAGTTTGGTGTTGATAGCTCATTTAGTTCTTGAGTTATTGACATTTTAGTAAAACTGGCTCCTCATAGTCCGAACGTTTTGGGGCCCCTTAGGGACCCTGAATCAAAATTTCGACTTTTTTTTGATTATTGACATTGAGACTCCAGAGAATATTACTGCACTGGATTGGTCTCGACCAGGCGAAAAACCTAGGACTAGTTCACAAAAGTAGGTTTCGGACAAAATGCACTATAGCGAAAAAATTTAATGGCAGAGATGAAATCGGAGATATACGTTTTTTAAGTCATGAGCCAAGGATTCCAATGATATAAAGCACTTGAGATTTGGACATAGGGTTTAGGGATTATGGGGACAAACGCGTTGAGAGGTGCTGAAGTGCCCCAAATTGTCCGATTCCGCTGAGACCTTGGCCCTAACTGTGACCAGTACTACCATCTGACCAAGTTTGAGCTCTCTAGGCCTTACGGTTTGGGCTGCACGATCGTTTCTAGGGCGGAATAATAATAATAATAATAATAATAATAATAATAATAAGAAGAAGAAGAAGAAGAAGAAGAAGAAGAAGAATTAAAGCTGCAAGCAGCATTTCCCGGGTTCAAGCGTTTAAGGCCTTTGGATTGACATGACAATATATGTCATGTCATGCTACATATGTCATGCTACAGAGGGTGCCACAACATATGTCATGTGAAGTGGGTTTCTTCCGGGTACTCCGGTTTCCTCCCCCGGTCCAAAGACATGCATGGTAGGTTGATTTGGCATCTCTGGAAAATTGTCTGTAGTGTGTGATTGCGTTAGTGAATGAGAGTGTGTGTGTGTGTGCCCTGTGATGGGTTGGCACTCCGTCCAGTGTGTATCCTGCCTTGATGCCCGATGACGCCTGAGATAGGCACAGGCTCCCCGTGACCCGAGGTAGTTCAGATAAGCGGTAGAAGATGAATGAATGAATTATTACCGGTTAAAGCCCCGCCCATTTCAAGACAAGCCCCGCCTACTTCCGGGTTCTTAAGATTCTGATTCTGAGAATCAGAATCTTTGCCTTACAAGTCAGCACAAAATTGGGTTTTTGGACTGTTGGTGGCGCTAGAGGGCTTTTTTAAAAAATGGCAATTTTTAGTGATTTTTCCGGCCACTAAGTGGCCAATCGCCGCGGTTTTTGAACTGTGACCTCAGTTTGACCTCTTTCACATGTGTCCCAAGTTTGGTGTTGATAGCTCATTTAGTTCTTGAGTTATTGACATTTTAGTAAAACTGGCTCCTCACAGTCCGAGCGTTTTGGGGCCCCTTAGGGACCCTGAATCAAAATTTCGACTTTTTAATATTTATTAAGTCATTAATTCTAAAAGTAAGGGGAATGAAAACATTTTCACTGAAGTGAATTGGATTGTGCGGGGGAAAAAATAATCATTAAAAGACTTCATTTTTGTTCCATAGCTATGAAATTCCAGATTTTTCTAAGACTCGCAAAAGACCAAAAAAATAATCATTAGTACTTAATTATTATTAAGCCAGAAAACAGGTTTCCTGACTAATGATGAGAGCAAAAAAAAACGAAAAAAAAAAACAACAAAAAAAAACAAACAAAACAAAAGCAGACTGAAATAAGAATAACACATAAATGTAAACATACAGAAATATTTCGACAAAATTCAACAATTTTTCCAGGATTTCAGAAAGTGTTGAGGGAATCTCAGGGTGGGTGAGACAAACGTTCCTTTAATGTTCCTTTAATGTGCATCTTATACCCAAGGTGAATATAGTGAACGTTTAAAGCGTAACTCTACAATCTAAATACCCTCCTTTCTCCTGGTTCGGTAGAGTCTGTGCCCATGACAGCATGCTCGTGATTGACAGGAGAGGAAGCTGCTGTGCTCTTCAGCTCTTGTAGCTGCTCCACCTCAAGCTTTGATGTGTGCTGTGCTGCTGAGATGCTTCACCTGCTCACCATGGCTGTAAAGAGTGATTATATAAGTTACTACAGACCTCCTGTCAGATCAGACCAGTCTAATCATTCTCTTCCGATCGCTCTCTTTCATCAGGAAAGCTTTTATACACACACAACCGTCTCGCAAGCGGCGTTTTATGTAAACTCTAGAGACTGCCGTGTGAAAATCCCAGCAGAGATCAGTCTGTTGATTGACGTGAACGCTTTTTCTCTGTGCTGTTGCCACGTGAGTGGTAGATAACGGCGCGAATGTGCAGGTGTTCCTAATAAAGTGGACAGCATGTGTGTGTGTGTGTGTGTGTGTGTGTGTATAAAGTAAATTCAATAAATTCTGTCAATTTTTACATTTTTTTTTAAATCATACATCGCATAAGTGAGAAAAATTCAACTAGAACACACTACGTATTACTTATGAGTCAACATATCACACTCCATCACACACACACACACACACACACACACCAGTCCCACCCTGACCAAAACCCAACCTTCAGGCAATGCTTAGCCTCTTTACAGGTAACAAGAGAGTTATTGATCTAAACACACCCACAGCAGAGAGAGAGAGAGAGAGAGAGAGAGAGAGAGAGAGAGAGAGAGAGAGAGAGAGAGAGAGAGAGAGAGAGAGAGAGAGAGAGAGAGAGAGAGAGAGAGAGAGAGAGAGAGAGAGAGAGAGAGAGAGAGAGAGAGAGAGAAAGATTCAGTCTACAGATCAACATCAGAGTCATATTTTAGAGAGAATGAGTTAGCACCTTTGTATGTAACAGGGTGGAGTAGGGTGTGTGTGTGTGTGTGTGTGTGTGTGAGTGTGTGTATGTGTGTGTTTGCTTCTGTCAGGGCTCACAATGAAAATTCCAGTGTTGGGTTTGGCTTGCTGTATACAATTGCCTCTTCCAGGCAAAGCACACACACACACACACACACACATTCAGACACACACATACAGACACACACATACAGACACACACACACACACACACACACACACACATTTACAGAAGAATGCATGCACCTTCTTTAACTGCATTTGGACTTTATTCATCTGAAATTATTAATCTTGCAATTTGACGGATTTCCAAATTGTTAAAATATTAAATGACAAGGTTTAGAAGTTAAAACTCCAGGGCAGCCAGAAAGTTCTTAATTTTTCCTTCTTTACACTTCAGCCAGTTATTTCTAGTTAAGTAGATTCCTCTTATTCCTCCGTGTGTGTCACCATTCCAATAAAAACACTCAGTCATCAAGAAACAGTAGAACGACTGACATTTTCATAAGTATACTGAACTTGCAGATATTAACGGTGATCTGGGAAGCTCCACCCACTTCCCCTTCCCCCACATCACATTAGTAACCTCTCGCTGATGTGTCGTCGTCGCCTTCCGTCATCGTAAACAACGTTTTGAATTTGTTAATTGTGATATTGTTTTTGCGCCGCACGACTATAAACAACTCATTAATGTTGAGCAGCTGACATTTCAGACATAACATTTTGTGGCAAAGTTTTTGTTTATTTTTGCTCAGACCGCAAAACAGTTAACAAAGTAACCATAGGGCGTAGCATGTTGCCATGGCAACGCACAGAGGGGCTGACTAAGTGACGGCGTAGAGTAAGCGCAGACATACACACTTTGGGGTATAAATAAAAACCCTAAACAAAGACTGAACACAGAACACCAAAGAAACAACGAACCAATCACACAGCAAGGGGCGGGGCCAAAAACAGGAAGAGACAACACTGACTGGCTACGATAAGAGTGTGAACAGTGCACTTTCCTGTTAGGAAGAGAGTCCAATATCTCCTGGGGTGTGTATTTATCATCAACTGCTTATTGATCATCACATAACATACCAAACATAACCCTGCCCCATCCATAACCCTGCCCCACCCTTGCCCCATCCATAACCGTGCCCCACAATTGCCCCATCCATGCCCCACCCACTGTATCTAATAATACATGCTTACAATAGACAAAATAAAAAAGTTATTAAAAACGCATGGTTTAGATTTAAACTCACTTCCATGCCACTTTTTATAGCATTAAAACTTTGGTACGACTTTGTTTTTATTTCTGTTCATTGATTTTGTCTGAGCAAAGTGTTATTTTCTGTATTTGTTGTTATTCTTATAATTTTTTAAGTGTACAAATATATGCACTTGCAATTTCATAACAATTCACCAAACTCAGCTGATCCAAAATGGGTTTTAACAGATGCACAATCTGGACTGATTGAATGTTTGAACTACTGTTAATAAAGTTTGAGGATTAAATCAAACAGAAATGTGATTACTATCGAAGCAACAGAAACAAAACCTGTGCGTCGAGCCGTTTGTGGAAGCTTGAATCTTAAAGGAATCAGAAATAAAGTGTGTGACTTTAAGTATAAAACTCGTCAGACGATACCATAAGATGAGGAGCAAAGCAGCTATGAACCTCAGAACTTTTAATTTCTGACTGTTTAGTATCGTCCCGGAACTTGATAATGGTGTTAATGGTGTCAGACACATACACAGGCTTACAAAAGGAGAACAATATCGGACTCAGCATGTAGCCCTGTGGGACACCGTTGCTCAAGAGCAGAGTGATGGAGGTACTGTTGTGGATTCAGCTTATATAGAGAGATCTGTAGTCTATCACTGAAAATAGGGAGGATAGAACCGTGGACCCTGAAGCTATGAGGCATGTGCTGATTTTAGAGAAGGAGACATTAACGGCAGTAATAACAATCAATCAATTAAAAAAGTTGTTGATTACAGCATGCAGTTGACATTTCTACGCTCCAGTGAATGCACTCTACACCGGTGTAGTTATCTCGGTAACAAATGCTATACAAAAATGTGTGGAATGAAAATTGGCTTAAGAACAAAACAGAACTCTGATGATCAGGTTTCTGAAGCCAGTCAACATCAGGGCTTTAAACAATCCTAAGGATCGCACTCCACCCTCGCTGCACGTGTCTCAAAATCACTTTGTGCATTTGACATGTTGATGTAATACTCAAACCGACATCTACCCACGCACTCGCATGCCTCCGCTGGCACTGGTTTTGCAGTGTGAAGTCACAGATTTACAGGCTTTAGAGTTGTTAGTTTGCATGCATTGATTGTTTGTGTGTGTCTGTGTAATGAGTGTGGGTTGATCCTATAAAGCATGTGTTATTAAATGAGATGCAAATGGATGAAAGATAAATATCTGTAACCTGTCATTACTTGTAAACATGAGTACTTTGAAATATTATTTAAATCCTGATCGCACCATGATCGCACTTGTACGTGATAAAGGACATGACTGGCATGTCCGCCTGCTGATGGCCTGCGTGTCTCTGCGTACATCACTGATAATTACTGGCTGTAACACAACATATCTGTCTTCAGGTCTAAACCACAAGTGGGCGTGGCCTAAATAAGTTATCAACTTTTTTTTGTCAAATCAAGATGGCTGCCATTCCAATAAAAACACCGAATATATAATCAAATTTAATGATTATTCAATGACAAGTGGAATTACATCCAGAGTTACGGATGTGAAGGTGTATCAAACATAATCGAAAGATATTTCATTTAACAAATATCATATAAAAGAATTCATGCATGTCTATGGGCTTCCACAAACTTCCAGTTTTAATAATAATAACAATAATAAGAGAAGAAGAAGGAAAGAAGAAGAATGTCAGCTTATGTACCGTCGGTGCTTGGACCCCTAAAATCACACATTTCAACAGATAACACATGTCTAGACAAGCACAAACAATAAAAATCATATCTTCTTCATCATCATCATCATCATCATCATCATCACTTTAATGAAAGTTTTGAAAATATCACGATGCCCCTGCACTCAGAGGACACACCACCGAGAGGTCAGGGGACGTGTCAGGGTAGTGTGTGAGTACTGGTTCTGTCAGAAACTCCACATCATTCCAGCTTGTGATATTTTCCACAACAAATGTACTTCTCAAAACTCCATCAAACATATCATTTAAACCTCTGTGACTCAAAACGAGGTCAAGGCTCGTGTTAGATTATTACGTAATCAATATATTTACTCCTTCTTTGGTCAGAATAAGGGACTTGAGAACTTAATGCACGTCTTAACGCGCACCATTCCAGTTGACTCCTGCTGATTCCAGTGACGATTAAATATTAAAGGTCAGGTTTAACAGCACTTCTCCTTAACAGTAATGATGACGATGAAGTCACCTCGAGCTACTTTTAGACAGAGACTTTGGAATTATAAGCTTTTATCAGTCAATTCTGTTTATTTCATATACAGAGCCATAAAGTTCTCACCCTCAATAAAGTCAGAGTAGATAAAGGTTTTCAACTCTCCACTCCATGGCCTCAAATATCAGTCTGAGGTTAGGGGTGAAGTCTGGGAAAGTCCAGAAGAGACCAGGAAAGGCCAGAAGAGTCCAAGCTCTAGTTCTAGGTGTCTTGAATCGGAAAATAGGTGCAGACAGTGACATTAGTGGCACCGTGTATAGACATCTTGAGGACTTTAGCAGACCTCAAAGCTGAAGGAAGCTACATGATCACTAGAGATGTCTGGAGAAGTTTGGACATTATCAGGCTGAGTTTTGTCGACATGACCATCCCTACTTCCTCTTCAGTGAGCAGCTTAAATGTGGAAAAAGTCGGTCCTAAAAAACTTTGGGAGCACAAGAGAGCTAAATGAGGAAGGACAATAACCAATCATTGGCATCTATGAGCTTGAGTATGCGGAAGAGGGCAGATGGCACTTTGCTCTGAAATGAGGGTTCAGCTGCTCTGCGGCATGTGTCACGTGATACAGAAGAGCTACTGTAGCAGTGAGAGGGAATTGATCAGCGAGAGAAAATGAGGTGAACATCCATAAAAAGAAAGAGCAGCAGATCAAATCAAGATGGCTGCCAATCCAGTTTGGAAGAATCACAAGGCATTATTCTGTAACTCCAGGACATGAAATTGTCTCCAACACAGTGGAAAGATATTTCAAACTAACAAAGATTATAGCAACAAATATAGTATCAAAGCATACAAATATTTCTGTGGACTGCCAGAGACTCAAATATTTAATAATAATAATAAGGAGATCATGTCACCGCATGCACCTTTTAGTGCTTGGACCCCTAAACTCGCACATCTCCACACACTGTTCTTGTCAAGACATGTTTTCTCGACACCAAACGCGCCATTTTCATCAACATTATCATCATCATCATCATCATCATCAAAATGAATGTTTTAAGCAGAATTTTAAACTCCAGGATCTCACTTTAACAGATCTTTAAAGTTTTGGGGTTTTACACAAAGCCTTCATATGTTTTTTCCTACACGGAGAGCAGGACATTTGAGGTCTCCGCATTGTATGAACCCCGATCAACCGTATTAACTCACATCTTAACCATGTTAGCTTTGTTATTCACACCTCACGGCAATTTAGTGTCATCAGGCGAACCACATCCTGAAGCACACTCTGTGCAGCTCAACACTGGCAGTACAACAAGCACCGACCAAATACATTCGTGAAATTTTCTTCACTTCACGGTTCATGTATCGTATTTAACATCCTGTCCTTGCTGCTGTCTACTCCTTCGTGACCAACTACCTCCAGAAATCGACAGACAGACGTCTTATCTAATCTAATACTGAAGTGTATGAACGACACCTACAGTAGCAACACAAAACACTTCGTAGCTTTAAATCTGATTACATCGTAACGCTTTCTAGAAGCTCAGAGGATTCTGTTGCTTTTGTTTTTAATATAAACTCGGATTCGATCGATTCGGTCATGCTCGGATACCTCGTGCAGACTCGTTTTTTTTTTAATTTAGTGATTAACGTTACCGAATGCAGTAAAAGCCGCAGCCTCTTGTGGGATATCAGATTAAAGCTCATTTCCTAACAGAAGGTGACATTTGGCTGGTGATGCCACTGTTATACTATCAGCCATAAAAAATAATAATAAAGTGACCAGAAGGGAGTGAAATGACCAGGAGGGCCAATATTAGGAGTTGTTAAATGTTCATAAGTACTAAATAGTGCATATTAATGTCCAGGCTTCATAGGTGCTCCGTAGCTTCTCAAACATTCTGAGACTTTGCACCGTGCACCGTTCACAAGAACCACAACAATCTGCTACACCTCTCCTTCCAATTGTTCATTTTGTTTCGATTGAGAAACAGCTGGTTGTTGTGTCTTCTTGTGAAGGTTTGTGGTTTTATTAATCAGCACACGGAAACACAACAGACTCCGAAAGTGAGATCAAAAGCATTTGTGTCGTCGTTTTTCTGCACCGTGCTGCACCCTCTGAAGCGCAATATCAATTTTGTGTTGTTTTAACCTCAAACACCGCATTAGTGCAGTATTTTTCCCATCACACACACACACACACACACGCACACACACACACCTTGTTATTAAGCACATCTCGTTCTTTGTTCATTTATCATTAACAGACATCATTACTCAGAAATTCAGCTCTGATTTAAGCCGTAGTTCAGCTTTAACACCTGCTATTCAGGCAGGAACCCCAAAAAACGTATTTAATAATTTTATAATGAGACGTTTAGAGGAATTTAACGAAATTTAAATGTCGTTGCTTCAGACAAATTGTTCAAACCGTGTATAATGATGTGCACGTGTGTTTTTGTGAGACGTGAATCCAGGAGATTTCTCAGAAAACAAATAGCAGGTGTTAAACCTGAACCTCGATCTTCCTCAGAACTCAGTCTGTGGTTAATGATCTTTAATAATTGCATGTAATAATGTGAGGACAGAGAGCAAGAAGTGTTTTATAGCAGGTTGTGTGTTTGATTGTTGGTGTGAGACAACAAAGATAAGGAAATGATAAAAATCTGATGATGTAATCAATCCCTGGCACTGTTATGGTTCCTGAGAAGATGAAACAGAAAGACGTTTAAATGCTTCATGAATATTTCTTTTTACACGCATACAGCTCACATGGCTTATAGGTTGTGTAGACAGACATCCAAACATACACATAAACACACACGTATACACACCCCACCTCCACACACACACACACACACACACACAAACACACATACATACACAAACATACATTCTCATGTTACATGTCAGCTTTGTCTGGACTGTAACAAAGCAGTGTCATGTGAAAACATTGCCTAATAAAATTTCTTTCTTCTTTGCATTTTCAGGCTGAACATTCATGAAATTTCCAACCACCCAGATTCATCCGCTAATTTCTTTCTGATTCCCGTGTTCAGCTGACAGGAGAAGAACCTGACGCGCTCCCCCAGGGTCTGTGCTGTCTGAGATGCTTTTCTGTACACCTCGGTTGTAAAACCTCCTTCCTGTCATTTATCCTCCATCCCTCTCTGACCCTTTTTGTTTTCCACAACGTTCTGTACAAACACATTTGTGTTATTTGTTACAAACTCACTAGTAAGTTCCCTCACTAGCGTCTGTCTTTATCAATAGTATAAATGCTTATAAACCTACAAAAGAACGAACTCTGGCTCTTTATGATGCCTCGAACATCCTGGAGACGTTAACAAAGTGCTGTTAAAGCATGATTACAAGTATAAGTATAATTTTTTACCGAAACCTGCACATTTTTTGGTCTGCGGTCTACGTTACATACGTCTTAAAAATCATCCAACCTTGTGCTGGAACTTACTGTACATCCGAGAGCTTTCTACATTCTGGCCTTGTGCCAAAGATAACTGGAACAAAAAACACCTCGGCACGAAAAAACAAAAAAAAAACCTGTCCTGTTTTAGCAGGTAATGGCAGGCCTTAAGGACCTAATAAGTCCTCATATAAAAACTGTAACGAGCTCTTGTTTTATAGCGTAACCTTTAAGACAGCACAAGTCAACATTTAGTCAATGTTTATTTAAAACCCGAGTCTTCATTTGATTGGCACTAAGACGATCAAACCAAACCGGTCAAGTGACAAATTTAACAAACTACCCAAAAAAAAATAAAATACTACAAATTCCTGGTTGATGGAAATGTGATATTCTACATTCAGATGTACAGATAGACAAAACAAAAGCTGCTCGTCAGCTTCTGAGGAAATCTGAATGGAAATGTTGACTTTACAGCTGCCAGTTCTTCCGGGATTTAATACCACACAGTTTAACTGACAGAAAATAAAAAGCTGGTGACACACAAAAGAGGAAAAACTCGACTGAGTGGAAAACATTCTGAAGATATTTTTATCTTATCTTTCTTTTTTTTTTTTTTATCATAAAATGTTTTATATTGATAGAATTCAGCCGAATTCCAGGCTAATCGGCAATAAAAAGAGCTAATTTAAGTGTTATAAATCACTGGCCGTGTCTTATTTTCAAATGTTTTTGTAGCTCATAAGAATGAAGGATTTGTCAGTTTAACATCAGAGACTTCTTTTAACATTACTCACCAACATTACTCAACACGTCTCGTGTTGCATAACCGTTCTTTACAACTGACCCTTTGTAATCTGTTGTGTGTTGATATAAAATGTGAGAGTGTATAATAGATATGGTAGTGTATAGTGGATGTGAGAGTGTATAGTGGATGTAAGAGTATATAGTGGATATGTGAGTGTATAGTGGATATGTGAGAGTTTATAGTGGATATAAGAGTGTACAATGGATGTGAGAGTGTATAATAGAAGTGAGTGTGTATAGTGGATGTGAGAGTATGATATTTGAGAGTGTATAGTAAATATGACAGTGTATAATAGAAGTGAGTGTGTACAGTGGATGTGAGAGTATGATATTTGAGAGTGTATAGTAAATATGACAGTGTATTATATATGTGAGAGTGTATAATGGATGTAGGAGTATAATATGTGAGAGTGTATAGTAAAAGTGAGAGTATGTGAGAGTTTATAGTAGATATGACTGTATAATATATGTGAGAGAGAATAGTAGATATGACAGTGTATAATATATGTGAGACCGTATAGTAGAGGTGAGAGTTTATTATGTGAGAGTGTATAGTGGATGTGAGAATATAATATGTGAGTGTATTGTAGATGTGACAGTTTATAATATATGGTAGTGTATAGTGGATGTGAGAGTGTATAGTAGATGTGACCGTGTATTTGTGAGAGTGTATAGTGGATGTGAGAGTGTATAGTGGATGTGAGAATATAATATATGTGAGAGTGTATAGTGGATGTGAGAGTATAATATGTGAGAGTGTATAGTGGATGTGAGAGAATAGTATGTAAGAGTGTATAGTGGATGTGAGAGTGTATAGTAGATATGACAGTGTATTTGTGAGAGTGTATAGTGGATGTGAGAATATATGTGAGAGTGTATAGTGGATGTGAGAGTATATTATGTGAGAGTGTATAGTGGATGTGAGAGTATAATATGTAAGAGTGTATAGTGGATGTGAGAGTGTATAGTAGATATGACAGTGTATAATATATGTGAGTGTATTGTGGATGTGAGAGTATAATATATGTGAGTGTATAGTGGATGTGAGAGTATATTATGTAAGAGTGTATAGTGGATGTGAGAGCATATTATGTAAGAGTGTATAGTAGATATGACAGTGTATAATATATGAGAAAATGTATAGTGGATGTGAGAGTATAATATGTGAGAGTGTATAGTAGATGTGAGAGTGTATAGTGGATGTGAGTATATTATGTGAGAGTATATAGTGGATGTGAGAGTGTATAGTGGATGTGAGAGTATAATATTTGAGTGTATAGTGGATGTTAGCGTGTACAGTGGATGTGAGAGTATAATATGTGAGAGTGTATAGTGGAGGTGAGAGTATAATATGTAAGAGTGTATAATGGATGTGAGAGTATATTATGTTAGAGTGTATAGTAGATATGACAATGTATAATATATGTGAGAGTGTATTGTGGATGTGAGAGTATAATATGTAAGAGTGTATAGTGGATGTGAGAGTATATTATGTAAGAGTGTATAGTGGATGTGAGAGTATAATATGTAAGAGTGTATAGTGGATGTGAGAGTGTATAGTGGATGTGAGAATATATGTGAGAGTGTATAGTGGATGTGAGAGTATATTATGTGAGAGTGTATAGTGGATGTGAGAGTATAATATGTAAGAGTGTATAGTGGATGTGAGAGTGTATAGTAGATATGACAGTGTATAATATATGTGAGTGTATTGTGGATGTGAGAGTATAATATGTGAGAGTGTATAGTGGATGTGAGAGTATATTATGTAAGAGTGTATAGTGGATGTGAGAGCATATTATGTAAGAGTGTATAGTAGATATGACAGTGTATAATATATGAGAAAATGTATAGTGGATGTGAGAGTATAATATGTGAGAGTGTATAGTAGATATGACAGTATAATATATGTGAGAGTGTATAGTGGATGTGAGTATATTATGTGAGAGTATATAGTGGATGTGAGAGTGTATAGTGGATGTGAGAGTATAATATTTGAGTGTATAGTGGATGTTAGCGTGTACAGTGGATGTGAGAGTATAATATGTGAGAGTGTATAGTGGAGGTGAGAGTATAATATGTAAGAGTGTATAATGGATGTGAGAGTATATTATGTGAGAGTGTATAGTAGATATGACAATGTATAATATATGTGAGAGTGTATTGTGGATGTGAGAGTATAATATGTAAGAGTGTATAGTGGATGTGAGAGTATATTATGTAAGAGTGTATAGTGGATGTAAGAGTATAATATGTAAGAGTGTATAGTGGATGTGAGAGTGTATAGTGGATGTGAGAGTATAATATGTGAGAGTGTATAGTGGATGTGAGAGTATATTATGTGAGAGTGTATAGTGGATGTGAGAGTATAATATGTAAGAGTGTATAGTGGATGTGAGAGTGTATAGTAGATATGACAGTATAATATATGTGAGAGTGTATAGTGGATGTGAGTATATTATGTGAGAGTATATAGTGGATGTGAGAGTGTATAGTGGATGTGAGAGTATAATATTTGAGTGTATAGTGGATGTTAGCGTGTACAGTGGATGTGAGAGTATAATATGTGAGTGTATAGTGGATGTGAGAGTATAATATGTGAGTGTATATAGTGGATGTGAGAGTATAATATGTGAGAGTATATGTGAGAGTGTATAGTGGATGTGAGAGTGAATAGTAGATATGACAGTATAATATATGTGAGAGTGTATAGTGGATGTGAGAGTATAATATGTGAGTGTATATAGTGGATGTGAGAGTGTATAGTAGATATGACAGTATAATATGTGAGAGTGTATAGTGGATGTGAGAGTATAATATGTGAGATTATATAGTGGATGTGAGTGTATAGTAGATATGACAGTATAATATATGTGAGAGTGTACAGTGGATGTGAGGGTATAATATGTGAGATTATATGTGAGAGTGTATAGTGGATGTGAGAGTATAATATGTGAGAGTATATGTGAGAGTGTATAGTGGATGTGAGAGTGAATAGTAGATATGACAGTATAATATATGTGAGAGTGTATAGTGGATGTGAGAGTATAATATGTGAGATTATATGTGAGAGTGTATAGTGGATGTGAGAGTGTATAGTAGATATGACAGTATAATATATGTGAGAGTGTATAGTGGATGTGAGAGTATAATATGTGAGATTATATGTGAGAGTGTATAGTGGATGTGAGAGTGTAATATGTGAGATTATATGTGAGAGTGTATAGTGGATGTGAGAGTATAATATGTGAGATTATATGTGAGAGTGTATAGTGGATGTGAGAGTGTATAGTAGATATGACAGTATAATATATATGTGAGTGTATAGTGGATGTGAGAGTATAATATGTGAGATTATATGTGAGAGTGTATAGTGGATGTGAGAGTATAATATGTGAGAGTATATAATGGATGTGAGAGTGTATAGTAGATATGACAGTATATGTGAGAGTATATAGTGGATGTGAGAGTATAATATGTGAGAGTACATATGACAGTATAATATATGTGAGAGTGTATAGTGGATGTGAGAGTATAATATGTGAGATTATATAGTGGATGTGAGAGTGTATAGTAGATATGACAGTATAATATATGTGAGAGTGTATAGTGGATGTGAGAGTATAATATGTGAGATTATATGTGAGAGTGTATAGTGGATGTGAGAGTGTATAGTAGATATGACAGTATAATATATGTGAGAGTGTACAGTGGATGTGAGAGTATAATATGTGAGATTATATGTGAGAGTGTATAGTGGATGTGAGAGTGTATAGTAGATATGACAGTATAATATATGTGAGAATGTACAGTGGATGTGAGAGTGTATAGTAGATATGACAGTATAATATATGTGAGAGTGTATAGTGGATGTGAGAGTATAATATGTAAGAGTGTATAGTGGATGTGAGAGTATAATATGTAAGAGAGTATAGTGGATGTGAGAGTATATTATGTAAGAGTGTAGAGTGGATATAAGAGTGTATAGTGGATGTGAGAGTATAATATGTGAGAGTATATAGTGGATGTAAGAGTATAATATGTGAGAGTATATAGTTAATGTGAGAGTATAATATGTGAGTGTATAGTGGATGTGAGAGTATAATATGTGAGTGTATATAGTGGATGTGAGAGTGTATAGTAGATATGACAGTATAATATGTGAGAGTGTATAGTGGATGTGAGAGTATAATATGTGAGATTATATAGTGGATGTGAGTGTATAGTAGATATGACAGTATAATATATGTGAGAGTGTACAGTGGATGTGAGGGTATAATATGTGAGATTATATGTGAGAGTGTATAGTGGATGTGAGAGTATAATATGTGAGAGTGTATAGTGGATGTGAGAGTATAATATGTGAGAGTATATGTGAGAGTGTATAGTGGATGTGAGAGTATAATATGTGAGAGTGTATAGTGGATGTGAGAGTATAATATGTGAGAGTATATGTGAGAGTGTATAGTGGATGTTAGAGTGAATAGTAGATATGACAGTATAATATATGTGAGAGTGTATAGTGGATGTGAGAGTATAATATGTGAGATTATATGTGAGAGTGTATAGTGGATGTGAGAGTGTATAGTAGATATGACAGTATAATATATGTGAGAGTGTATAGTGGATGTGAGAGTATAATATGTGAGATTATATGCGAGAGTGTATAGTGGATGTGAGAGTGTAATATGTGAGATTATATGTGAGAGTGTATAGTGGATGTGAGATTATATGTGAGAGTGTATAGTGGATGTGAGAGTGTATAGTAGATATGACAGTATAATATATGTGAGAGTGTATAGTGGATGTGAGAGTATAATATGTGAGATTATATGCGAGAGTGTATAGTGGATGTGAGAGTGTAATATGTGAGATTATATGTGAGAGTGTATAGTGGATGTGAGAGTATAATATATGAGATTATATGTGAGAGTGTATAGTGGATGTGAGAGTGAATAGTAGATATGACAGTATAATATATATGTGAGTGTATAGTGGATGTGAGAGTATAATATGTGAGATTATATGTGAGAGTGTATAGTGGATGTGAGAGTGTATAGTGGATGTGAGAGTATAATATGTGAGAGTGTATAGTGAATGTGAGAGTATAATATGTGAGATTATATGTGAGAGTGTATAGTGGATGTGAGAGTATAATATGTGAGATTATATGTGAGAGTGTATAGTGGATGTGAGAGTATAATATGTGAGATTATATGTGAGAGTGTATAGTGGATGTGAGAGTATAATATGTGAGATTATATGTGAGAGTGTATAGTGGATGTGAGAGTATAATATGTGAGATTATATGTGAGAGTGTATAGTGGATGTGAGAGTGTATAGCAAGTATTAGTGTTGATGTTAGCTATGTGACGATGTTAAAGAGCGATTCAGCTCAACACTATATATAATGTACAGTTCTGGACCAGGTCACATCTCTCTCTCATACATGAGCTTTCTTTCTTTTTGCTCTGTTTTTAACACATAATGAATGAAACAGAAATTTTCTGTTGATCAGACGATGCTTTGTGAAGGAACTCAGGATTTCCTTCTTAATACTGTAGAAAATAGCAAAGGAATTAATTTGTAGCTCCTTTATCAAACATTCCCAAAGTGAACATTAGGCGTTAACCCTGGATTTGGCAGGCGTGCTGGTGTTAGTTTACATACCAACCCATCCCTCGTTGCAGGTAGGTCATGTGACCCACACCAGCACACAAGGCCAAACGCTATATAAAAGCTGCAGAAGTAAACACTCAGTCATGTATTTACCCAGCAGCTTTCGTTACACCCATTCGGCGCACGGTAGTTATTTTTACACCCGGTGTACGATTCTGACGTAACGACCGATGATTAAGAACCTGAAAGACGAGCCGTAATCATAATTACACTTCATTTAGCTTCGGGTTTGCTTTCCCTCTGGGATAATAATCTTTTTATATCATCAAGTCTTTTATTTGTACAACATCCTTTAGGTTCATGACTGTGAGTCATTACCAAAGTGCGCTGTAATTCCCTCCACTTTTAGCTAATGATCACATAAACGACCGATTAAACGGAATTTTAAACGGTAATAACGATTCATTTCGAATGGCTCTGGATCAAAAAACATAAAAGAATAAAAAATAACAACAACAAAAAACCCAAAAGTGTTTTAACCTAAAATCAAAAGATTAGTTAATTCAACAGTGAACTTTATTTTTAGCTATTTATTTTTATAAACAATTGTTACAATCGAGGGGGGTCACGGTGGCTTAGTGGTTAGCACGTTTGCCTCACACCTCCAGGGTCGGGGTTCGATTCCCGCCTCCACCTTGTGTGTGTGGAGTTTGCATGTTCTCCCCGTGCCTCTGGGGTTTCCTCTGGGTACTCCGGTTTCCTCCCCCGGTCCAAAGACATGCATGGTAGGTTGATTGGCATCTCTGGAAAATTGTCTGTAGTGTGTGAGTGTGTGAGTGAATGGGAGTGTGTGTGTGTGCCCTGTGATGGGTTGGCACTCCGTCCAGGGTGTATCCTGCCTTGATGCCCGATGATGCCTGAGATAGGCACAGGCTCCCCGTGACCAGAGGTAGTTCGGATAAGCGGTAGAAGATGAATGAGAGAGAGTGTTACAATCGATCCATGCGATTCTAACACACGATTCATTTACAATTTAGAGTCGTGTGATTTTTACATAAATCGTAAATGATTCATTTAAATTCAGATATGACGTTTCCAAATAATTCATTTTTACTATTTGTGATTTTTTTCACTTATTTTCATGTAAAATGTAAAAGACAGTATATGATAACTTTCACCTTTGACTTTTACAACCGATTCATTTTTCACACAATTTGTACAAATGATTTACGATCTTTTTCCACACGTGACTTTTATATGATTCGCTTCATTAACTTGCGTTTCACGTGTTTACTTTATGACTCGTGATTTTTACATGATATTTTTTTTTAACGCCGATCGTTCCTGTTCACCCGATTCAATTACGATTCGTTTATCTTCCCGTGTAATTTGTACACGGTTTATATATTTATGCTTTAATGAGTTGAACATACGATTCTTTCATTTTCATGCATAAATTTAATTCAATTCTTTTTACTCATTCGCATGTGGATTTAATTCTCAGTCACGATAAATACGATGTCATGTTTTTTATCCGTATGTACCGTTTCTGGGGATTTCCAGAAAACGTTTTGAACTTTAGCACCTTGACGTAGTCACGTCATCACAATGCGTGTGATTTCACAAAATAAATAAATAAAGCCAGGCCACGCCCCTAACCAGAGTCTGACACTTCTGTAATTTTGAGGAAGAACATGACTCAGATTCCAAAGTGATGTTTAGCTCTGGGGTGTCCTTTTGTTTGTGAACTAGCGTTCGCGTGGGTGATGCTAACCTCACAGCACAGACCTGAAGAACCAGACAGCAGAAAACAAACAAGTTTCGGCTGATAGACTACAAGCACAAGCAATAGATTTCTGAAGCAATGTGTCTGAATCACTGGTTTGAACATCGCTGCTGTAACAGATAAGTAGAGAAATGACATGAGTTTAAGGAAGCAGAAGAGTTGAAAAAAAAAACCCTGAATAGTAAACACTTGTCTCCTGATATCTCTTCATCTGTAAGTATTAGATCATGGCTAAAAACAGAGCAGGGTGGACAGAGGGGCAGGGACGGGTCAGGCGCCACATTTTGGGTGGGAACACAGCGTCCTGCCAAGGCATGTCCCTGAAGCCACACACACACACACACACACACACACACTCACTTTATAATACACCAAGAGGCTTTTCAAAATGGGCCGAAGCAACAAGGGAGGTTTGGGTGTGTCATGATAAGAGAACAGTGTGTGTTAAACATTTCCTCCATGTGAAGGACTGCATCCTGACCATCTCATGTGTGTGTGTGTGTCTTTGTGTGAGAGAGACTAAAACTCTCACTGCACTAGACACTCGTACTAATCACACGACAAATTAAATACTGTGAATATTATTAATAGCTGGATTAATGGACTGATAAATTTTTTTCTAACTGCAGCTCTGACTGTATTTACAGTTTTAATATCAAGCATATCGGCATTTCAGGGGGGTCACGGTGGCTTAGTGGTTAGCACGTTCACCTCACACCTTCAGGGTCGGGGTTCGATTCCCACCTCCACCTTGTGTGTGTGGAGTTTGCATGTTCTCCTCGTGCCTCGGGGGTTTCCTCCGGGTACTCCGGTTTCCTCCCCCGGTCCAAAGACATGCATGGTAGGTTGATTGGCATCTCTGGAAAATTGTCCGTAGATTTTTACATGATATGAGTGAATGAGGTTTTGCTGGAACACGACGAACATGACGAGAAAAGAAGAGACTGGTGCCAGAATTACAGGTATATATATGTTTATATATATATATATATATATATATATATATATAAACATATATATATATAAACAGCTATTTATTTTTTTAAACAGCTATAATATATATAGCTGTTTATATATATATATATATATATATATAAACAGCTATATATATTATAGCTGTTTAAAAAAATAAATAACTTCTTTTTTTTTTTTAAGAATTTTAAGACGCGAGTGAGCGCGTGAAGGACGGCACTCGTGCTCGGAGCACGCTCACGCGGTGATCATCAGCTTAATACATATAGTGTCTTGGATAAATGCATGAACTCTATGAATTGTGATGCCAAGTGAGGACCCAGGAGTCCTAGGAAAGAAAGTAAAAGTGTGTAGAGACTTCATACATCTTTATTATTAAAATGATTCTAAATAGATGATATGCATATTAGCATAGAAAAAAAAACTCTAGCAGAGGAATTTATTATTTAATAAAGCAGCTTTTACACTTAACACATTTTTATTAGCGATTAATACGAAAAGAACCAAATAGTGTGTCTCGCAGTATACAACTCATACGCCGTTGCTTATTGTGCCGACATTTAAACGCACTTTCTTCGTTTCCTTTGCTGCCGTTCACTCCTGTTTGTTCCAAAAACCTAGACTTTCTATAAAAATTGACGTTTGTGCTTAAAAGCAAATAAAACGAATCGATTAAAATTCCTCCCCCGGTCCAAAGACATGCATGGTAGGTTGATTGGCATCTCTGGAAAAATTGTCCCTAGTGTGTGGTTGCGTGAGTGAATGAGAGTGTGTGTGTGCCCTGTGATGGGTTGGCACTCCGTCCAGGGTGTATCCTGCCTTGATGCCCGATGACGCCTGAGATAGGCACAGGCTCCCCGTGACCCGAGGTAGTTCGGATAAGCGGTAGAAGATGAATGAATGAATGAATGAATGAACGATTAAAATGACGCTTTTTCATTCCGAGTGATTTAAATGTACGACGGTCCAAGAAATAGAAGCAGAATCGTGACTGTAAATTCAGAGGCACACCAGGTATGTGAGTGAATGACCGTTCAGCTATCACTTCGTGTTATTGCTTCGGTAGATCTGCTGCTGCAATAACATGAAATGATAGCTGTAAGCTGACTTGTTTTTTCAGCTATGCGCCATACGCTCTACATACACGACAAGCCGCTGCTGGTGCGCTGCCCACAAACTCAACCCCCTGCTCAACAACAACAAACGCAGCCATGGAGAAAATTATTAGCTTCATCCTGGATACTCCAGTCTGACCAGTTCCAGGCACCAACTACATCTAATGTTTGTTTATTTAAAAAAACCCACAATGCCTGACGTCATTCACACCTCTGCAAGGTTTATCCTGTAATTTAGTGACCTTTCACACCTTCTAGTGTATTCGTTAAGTTTGACTCCAATCGAAGCGTTTGTTTCGTATCGTTCGCTATTTGGTTTAACGACAACTACAAACAAACAAACAAGCACGTAGCTGTCGCTCAGTAAATTTCTAGATAATTATATTAATACCGAATGTTTGGATCACATTTCTGCGGTGTTGCAGCTCTGTTCTTTGTTTCAGTTTTGGAGCAGTAAAATTTATAGACCCCAAACTCACGACATGTTCGATTCACTCCCGAGTTGATTCCGAATCGAATCGCTTTTCAACTACAGTTAACTTCAACGCTCCGAGACCAGTCGTTCGGCCTGTCGCAAAAGATCACAAATTCACACTCCAACGTCAACATGATGTGGCGGTTCCACCTCAGGAAGTCGTATTTCACTACTCTGACTTTTCATTAGAAGCGGTGAAGACCAACTTGACTCCTACATCATCATTTATTTCTGAAGAACCTTCAGTAATCCTCGTCAGGTTAAAGAACAGCAGGATAAACGCAGAATTTGCCATTTACAATGTCGCTCACCGTCGTCTAGGCCGAGAATTTCAGTAATAAAGACTGTATTAGTGTGTAATCAAACACATGATGTTGATCCAGCGCTGACAAACGAGGACCTGCGATCTTCTGGAAAAACTTCAAAGCTGAAAAACTTTCCGAAAGTCTCATCAGCACAAAGCAGTTGTGTACATCAGAAAGGGGGAATAAAGTTCTACAATGTGGCTTTAAACAATTATTTGTGTTTTATTAATAATCATTGTGAATTCTATTGCACAGTTCAAAAACTCGACTATTTCCGCATCTCTTCCTACATCTCTCTCACACACACACACACACACACACACAGACACACACTTCGCTCATCAATTATCAGCTTGTAAAATTGTTCAGACACGACAAGCTCTAAAATTTACAGCTAATTCGCCTTAGGCGAGAATCTTTTCCATGAATTACAAACTTTCACCTGTGTGTGTGTGTGTGTGTGTGTGGGGGAAAGTTTTCATATCTTGTCAGGGACCAAACATCTCCATAGCTATAGGTGTATCTGGCTGTTTTGACCTCGTTGGTTTTTTCAGGCCCCGGTATGTCAGGTCCCCACTTTTCCCACTAAAAGTATCAGCATTTATTGGAAAAATCTAATTAAAAACAAAAGGATTTATTTTGTTTACTAACTGAATGTTGCCGTTGCCGTTAGATGTAGGCATAGCACAATATTAATCATACTACCGAAATCATATCAGGTCCTCATAAGGATAATAAATGTGTGTGTTTGATAATGATGTAAATAAATCGAATAAAATCACAAAAGGTGTGTGTTACCCTCATCTTGTTAAGTTTGAACAAGTTGCTCTTCGCTTTCAAAAACAAAAGCTGAATAAACTATCTACATGTTTACACAGGTTCAGGACCAGATTCCACAAACTGTTCACATTTGCATATATTTGCATTTACTTTTTTCCAAGAGAGACTTTCTAAGAATTAGGTCTTGGACTACGAATACCACTAAAAATTGTAAGGAGAAAATACAAGAAATAAAAAAAAAAAGTGCTCGTATTTCAGGAAAACGGAAGGTCTTAAGACGTCGTTTAAAGGTCGGATAAATCTTGGGGAAGTTCATTCCACCGGTTTGCCAGAATAGAGAAGAGTCATGAGTTCAGAGACCATGGGTCTGAGTTTCAGAGAAAAGGTTGTAGAAGCAGTGATATGAAAACCTCACTATATAGAGAGAGAACAGAAGAGGACCGAGTGCTGAGCCTTGTGGGACACCAGTAAAGAAACAATCTGTATTTATTTCTCCAATTTCCTCAACAGAGCGGTTTTGATTTTTTTTTTTACTTGATGACGAAAATCTCCTTTCTTGTATAGATTTTATATTTGTGTATTATTTAATGTGGCAGATTTTAACACGTCCATCGTTCTTTACAATGATCATCATTAAACAGTCAACATTAATCTAGATGAAGAAAAAAAATTAATTAAAATATTAGATATAAAACATTTCTCACCATGGTGAAGGGCAAACTTTAGAAAATCACCTACTGCACATTGGAACATTCCAGAAGACCCGAGTCTCTCAGGGGTCTTTTTTTTTACCCTCCTGCTGTTTGCTCTTGCGTCTTCTGTCATGTCACCTAACCCTCAATTAGTGTCTGTCAAAACAATTTGGGTTGAAAAGGGCAACATCAGAGACAGAAAAGCCTTGTATTTACACACACACGACACATTCCACACATTCCACATAGTTTTAATGTCTTTGGTTCATTCAGCTTTGACAAAGGTTTATACACACACACACACACAGTGCAATAACTGAAGGATACAATGCTAATTGTAATGTCCTGTGTGTGTGTGTGTGTGTCTCTGTAGCGAGGTACTGTAAGCTTCCTTTAACTCTGAAGGTCAGAACTTTGTGTTAATTTTGCGCTAATTTTACTCTCAATTTGAACTCTTGGGACTGGACGTGCTGATGATTAATGTTTTTTTATATTTATAAAACAACACCTTCGATGTTATTACAACATTAGCGACCGTCCCACTACAGAGGACGAGAGAAAGTCCGTGCCTTTCCTTACTATGGACACATCCGAATGTATCCTCGTTTTAGCCCCGCCCCCAGTCTGAACAACGATCTCACACAGCTACCTCTTGTCCACATAAACACCATGAAAAGAAAGATTATCTGGCCCAGAAATTATTCAGACCTGCTTTATGGTCTGAATATATTTGCTTCTAATCAGCCAATAACATTTTTCAGAGCGTTGTATGTTCGAGGTGGGCGTGGCCTATTGTCTAAATTTTTTCCCACAGATGGTAAAGATGAACAACGTACAAAATGACAGAGCGCTCCTTTAACACGCGGCGCAGCGTCGTGTGAATGCTCACCATCACGATGTATTCACGTGTCTCGAAACACGTTTTTATCAGATCAAACAACGGTCGCTGTTACAAAACAAATTGATCAGTTTCCCCAGACTGCACGTCCTGGAGGTTTGTCTGTCCCTCGACACCCCGACACCTTCCATTAACTCAAACTCGGTGAAAACATTCCCATTTATGTCAATCAGCTACTCTCGAGAAAAAAAAAAAAAAAAAAAAAGCAGAAGGCGGTCACGTGTCGTTTATTGTTCGACTGATTGTTTGAATGTAGAGCAAAGAACACGGCAAGTCATTGTGTGGCGGCGTCGGCATCTGGGAATAGCGCGGTCTGTCTGACAGAGGTGCATTGTGGGTATTGTTATTCAGGCAGATCCGTGTATCTGAAGGGCTGGGCGGCTTCGTCTGAAAACACACAGAGATTCCGTGTCTAGACAGAGACGCGCTATAATGAGAGTAATTATTATGACAAAAAAAAAAACACACTTTCATGTCTGGAAAACATGGAAGCTGAAAAGAAAAGTCACGATTGTGTACATCTCATTTGTTTTTGTTTATCGACGTAGAACAGCATACAGCAGTGTCTTTACATGAAATAAACACACAAGACAAAGGGTGCAAATACTTTACACACACACACACACAATGTGTAGTGTTGGTAATGTGTGCACTTGTTCGGAGTGAGCTGAGGAGTCAATCAGTGCTGGTGTTGCAGTTATGCCTTAAAAAAAAGTCTACAGTTTTGAAGTCATTTGCCCTTTGACCTTTAGGCACTTCCCATTAGTGAGGGTGGTGGTGTTGCTCTAATACACCTACTCATGAGTCTACATCCTCTTCCCTCATCCCACAGGGACAGATTAAACTTTACGCAAAGTATCGAAACTCCGCCCCCCAGGCCACGAGGTCTCGACGTTTCTCCTGCTGAGGAAACAAAAGGAGCGAGCGACCTATTAGGATGGAGCCCATGTGTACTGGATGCCGTGGCTGGTGAGCAGAGCCTGGAGCTGGGTGACTGTGTGCTGCAGCTCCGAGTGCTCCTGCTGTAGGGACGTGAGCTCCACACGCAGCACTGACTCGCTCTGCACCAAACCCTCCACATGAGACTCCAGGAAACGGATCCTCGCATGGGCCACCTGAGAGAGAGAGAGATGGAGAGAGTGTGTGAGTGAGAGAGTGTGTGTGTGAGTGAGAGAGTGTGTGTGAGCGAGGGGGGGGGAGTCAGAGAGTG